>NC_133658.1:304327317-304506660 GCF_037893015.1 Macrotis lagotis | reverse complement strand
TTCACACTTGTCAAGAGATACTCCACAAATCAACTATTGTCCAGTAGTCTGTCCATTTGTGTCATCTGACCAAGTTTCCTTGGCTTATGTAGAGATTGTCAGACCCTAAATAGGAAGTGCAATCTCTAAGTCCACACCAGTCCTAGAACTGGAGGTAAATCAGTGGGAACAGACTGATTTGGGTGCCATTTTGTAACACAATTTTGTAATCAATGCCTTCTTCAGGAGTCTGTGGGCTAACAGAACAATGAGTATCTGAACCTAGGAGTCCTTGAGAACTGAAATCATGTACCATAGCTTTAAGCATGTGCCTCTTTTATAATTAAAAACATATTTAGCAAAAGATTAAGTACAGAATTTATTTGGAAACCAACACTAGCTAGCTCTCTACCCACAAATTGGATAATAGGGAGGGAGAAGGCACACAGAACTATTTCTTGTATGGCTCTGGTAGTACCATAATTGGGTTGAGATTAGTAGTTAATCATGTCAATCTACTGTTTGTCTCAATACAACTGTCAGAATGAAATTTGAAGTCCCTAGAAAGTATGGAGTGAATTACTGTTAATTTCTGTTCCTTACCATATATTTGAAGTATTTGACTATTTCTTATTCAAAGAAGTTGATCACATGTTTTATATCACTATCAAGAAAGAAACAAAAGGAAATTATTTTAAACTGAATCTGGAAGTCTTTGTAGCTAAATATTTTGGATTACAAAATTCTGAACTACTTTGGGAAGGCTAGGTGCAAAATGAAGGTACCCTGGCCTTGAGTCCAGATGAGTTCAAATCTGACCTCAGTTGCTTACCAGCTATATGCTCCTAGACAAGTCACTTAGTCTCTGTTTGCCTCACTTTCCTCATTGTAAAATGGATATATTAGTACTTACCTCCTATGGTGAGGATAGAATGACATAATACTTGTAAAGTGCTTAGTTTAGAGTCTGACAAAAAGAGGTTAACTAATAAATGTATTTTTAAATATTATGGCCTTATTTGTGAAGGTCTTATGAATTAGGGCTATATTTGCTCTATATTCTATTATTCCATGTAAACATCCTCAATCCATTCATACCTCTGAGTTCTTGGGGAGGACAGCAGGCTAACTAGACCAGAGATGTGGAAGAATAGATTTTTACAAGGATATTTACACAAAATCTATACTCTTCCATGCACATGGTTACATATATATATATATATACATATATATATGTATATATATATATATGTAAAGCTATTATTTCAATAAGGTTCAAAAGAAAGACTTCTTAAAGGTTATCCTTAGGGTATTATAATTAAGTACCATTTCTCAAACTGGGTGTGGCAGCAGTATTTTCAAGGGATTTGTGGTAACTGATCTCCTTTGTATCTGGATGGGTATCATAAAATTCTTCCTCAGATGGTTGCTGGATCTTCCATGGCATTAAGCCTTCTCATTCTATCTTCCTTTTTCCAGAGTAGTGCACAATTCACAAGCATCTTATCTTCTTTGACTATAATCTAAAATATTTTTAAATGACATAACTCTTATTATGCTTGCTGCACTTTCCCTCAGTCTTTCCTAGAAGTACACATTGGATAATCTCATCAAAACTTCCACTCCATTGGAAGAAAGAGCAAAAGAACACTAAACAGTTTTAAACCATAATTTGGTGTATTGAGATGGTGAAAAAGTGCTTAACTTTTATATGCTTATGTAATAAAATATCTATCTTCTATCAGAATCCACAGAAATGTTAGATGTCAATAATATATCAAAACCGCAGCTAAGTAGGACAGAAAATAAACATTTTCTTAGGTAGCTTAGGGGACAGATAGTTTTTTTTTTTTTTCTTGGAGACTGGACAAGAAACTGAGATATCTTATAAAGATCCCTTTCAACTCTGAGTCATATCAGAACTAGAGTAAAGAACTAGAATTGGGTTGAGATTAGTAGTTAAATTACAGAAACAATAGGAATAGAAAACTGACTTGTGTTTAAAAAGTTCTACTTATTTTCCCCTCAAAGACCCTTAGAATTTCTGGAAGCCATAGCCAGTAGATCAAAACTGTCATTTGCTATGACTGACTTTCAATTTCTTCTTTTTCTTATATATGCTGCTAGAAAGTAAACTTTCATTTATAAATACATCAGATTCAATTCAAATTAAAGATCCAAAGACAGATCTTCAAGAAAAGGAAGCAACATTCACCCAACAAAAAAAAAATTCTATTCTCAAGAAAAACATGGATTTTTAAAAATTACTGCATTGAAGATTTAAAACTGTCATTGATCAAACTGCTATGTCTAATGAAAAAAGTAATGTCTCTAAGGAAATCTTTATTTTTGAAGTTTGAGCAAGTGAATGAATTACTTAGAAGCAAAAATGAATGATCAAAAAAGTTCCCCAGAAAATAGCTTTCAACAAAATTAAAACAAAGAAAATTTGTCTTCAAATTATATTTTCACAGTACTTTTTTTGAAGACCTACTTAATATTTCCATAATAACTTTACAAAGAGTATCAATTTAACTCCCCATCATAATAACTCAAAACCTACTAATTTTAAAATATTATCAGATAAGGCATGTTGTGAATATAAAACATTAGTTGTGGCAAAATTAAAAGAGAAAATAAATATATTAAAATCCCATGTCCATTACCATTTTTATTAACATTAATTAACTATGATTTATTTTAAATTAAGTTCAGGTAATAGATTCTGGATAGTTTATGATGTCATCCTTCAGATTTCTGCTCAAGAAAGTTAACTCTTTGCCACAGAATATCCCACTGTTTAAGTAATGACAGAAATGTTAAATATAGTAAAAATATAAAACCAAGGGAGGGAGAGAAAAAAGAAGAGAGGAGAGAGGGGAAGAGAGAAGAGGGAATGGGAGAAATAGGAAGGAAGGGAGGAGAATCAGAAGAGAGAAGGGAAGAAATAAAAGACCTGCTTTTTTTAATGGTTCTACCAATTAAATATTTACTCATAGTAGTTCAACACAAAAATGACAGATTTACTGGCTGTATTATTGCACAAAGCAATCCCCAAACAAAAAATTGTGTCATTACTTTACATGCCAGAATCAGCTTAAGTTGCTTTTACTAAAGTAAGTATATTCATGTATTTGTCCTCCAATATAATCATTATTTTCACATTCCCTGTCTATAAAGAAATGAGACCCTTTATAAATACCTGATGATAAATCAGCAAAGCTGATTTAAACAAAATTCAGTCTGAAGATAGCATATGGAACTGAATTATTGAAAGGGCAAGGATTGATGTGGCAATGGTACCTTCCCCTCAAAGAATTCATACTCTAAAGTGAAAAGAAAAATTCACATAAATCTCTAGATTCATACAAAAATGAATTGATAAATTCCCTCTCCTACTTAACCCCTTATTCTTGCATAAACTCACTTTTTAAAGTAGTTTTAAATAAATATGGACTATTCATACTGAATACATGATGCAAGGAATGGGAATGAAGAAGTTGGATTAGATGGCTTATGAATCCCCTACCAGGTCTAGATCTATGATTCTATGGTGTTTTATGTGCAGGTGCTGCTGATTTAGAAACTTTAATCTCTTTTGATTAGCTAATTTGGACAACTGAAATTATTACAAAGTTGTAAGAAAGCAGTGAACAAAGGCATGCTCCAGAAAAAAAATTATATATAATATATATATATTTATATATATAAATGATATACATATGATATATATAGTGATATATATATATATATTTATATATAGTGAATGGGAATAAAATAATTTATTTTTGAATAAAGTTTTTACAGGAGTCAAAAAATGTGATAGAACCAAGAATGATAAATGGGATAGTTGCATATATATAGATGTGTGTATATACATATATGTATATACATATATAATAATTATATATGACATATGATAGCCTCTCATATTTCCAGCAGTCAAAGTAGTTGCTAAAAACTCATGAGATGCATGGTCAATTTATAATGGGAAATGAATGAACAAATCATGGTACATAAATGGAATATTACTGTACTGTAAGAAATTATAGAAGATAATTTTCAAAGTCTTGCAAAGTATGAGTTGATATCTAAAGGTAAGGGTACAAAACTAAAAGAATAAAACAACTATAAAAATACAATTTTTAATGTTTGAAGAACTTTGATCAAAGAGCATTGACCAACTCTACAAAGAGTAATGACCAACTCCACGCCCCAAGAGACTTTTTAGTCCTCAACCAAAAGGAAGGTGATAGACTTCATTCAGGCACAGGAAGAGATATACACTTTTGGATATGGCTACTGGGTTGTTTTGTTTTACTTGCTTGTACTTGTTATAATAGTTGTTTTTTCTTCTTTGTTTTCAATTGGAAAAAGATGAGAGAGAATTTGGGAAAAAGAATTAACAACAATGATACAAAAAAGAGGGACATTAAAACACTAAAAATATAGAGAATAGAAAAAAGTTCAAAAGGAAGCATAAATGAGTGGAACAATTTTGAAAGTACCAGAATTTACTATTGACTTTAAAAAATAAAATATTATGAAATGGAGTCTCAGTTTTTATATTCTTCTAGATGTAATTGAAATAGTTCTTTATTTGGGGTTTAAATTCAGAATAAAAAAATAATAAAGAAGATAAATAGATTAGTTCCTCAGTTGTAGAAATATCAGAACTACTGAAAACAGACATGAATCAAAAAAGAATTGATGTTATACAAGCAAAAAAAATTTGTTACAGAATATATCACATGATGTAAGGACCCTGGTAGTTTTATAATTATTGATCTTCTCTACATGAACAACCCAACAAGCTATCTTTCTTTACAAGATAATTTTAAAATTTCAATTCAAATAATCATTTAATGCTTCCTCAGGAATAAGTGGTGCTAGGAAAATTTTTATATTTATAATTATTGACTTGTCCATCTCAGTCTAAAATGTCAACATTTAAATATTGTCATCTTTGCATTGAATTTATAATAATCCTCACTACTAGAAAAGAATTACAAACACTTGGTCACTGATGTGTAAATGGTTGGTAGAGTTTTAAAAAAAACTTCAATTTAGTAACTTCTACTAGTAAGACATTCATCAGATCAAACAATAGTAATGCAATCTGGAATTTCTAGTATTTATTCTGCAATTACTATACTTCAGAGAAGATGAGAAGTAGCATGTAAAAGGATGGACTGATATTGCTGAAGCAATGTGCCCTTGAATGAAATTCTAGTAGCCAAATCCCAGTTATAGTCACACAGAGTGGATTTTCTGGTCCTTTAATACAACCATTTGGCAATGGTAGTGATCTTAAAGCACAGAATAAGAGAATCATAAGATGTAACATTGGAAGAGATCTGAGACCATTCATCTAATTTGACCCCCTCATCATATTGGTAAGGAAACTGAAACCTAAAGAGGTAATGGTCACACAACTAAGGAGAAGAGCCAGAATTTGAATCCAAGTTCTTTGATCTGGTTTTCCTTCTACTGCATCACAAAATTTCTTGCTTTCAATAATCTACTGCCAAAAGAATACTGAATAGTATTGTAGAGGTGACAAATTTCTCCTTTCTCCTAGAGAAAGATAGGTTCAAGACAAAAAATGTTAGGGTTGCTAGAGGACCTTCCAGTGAGGCAGAGAAGGTGGAAAGGGTACCTGAAAAGGACTAAGCAGAGAGGTATTTCCAGCAACCATTTCTTGTTATTTTTCAAACGAAATTAATTTCCTATGACATTTTCTTCCTTACAACTTTAATTTTCTTTAGAATGCCTTTCTAAATCTATCTCAGTCAGGAATTTCTATTATTTATAAAGTAGTACTGTTTGTATCAAATCTTCAATGTGGGTTATCACCAAAGACTAATGTATTTATGTTGAATGAAGCCATGATTAGAATAAGTATATCTGCAGAAACTTGACTCCTGATTTATACAGTGAAAAAACATACAACAATGTGATTAACCATCTTAAATGTTAAAGCCTAAATGATTTAGTAATGCATTAAATATAAAGTGCTAGCATATATGTACAATAATTGTCCAGCATAGACCTACAATTTAACATATCACATATGAGTTATTTCTGACATAATTGCACTAAATTCCAAACAAGTTTACCTCTTTTTAACAACTATTTACTTTGGAGAGATTATATATAATGTACACATAATATTATATATATATATATATATATATATATATATATATGTTGCAAGACTGGTAATATTGCACTCAAACTTTTTTGGAAAAAATGAAGAAAATTCAATCTCAAATATAATTGGAATATTCACTATGGAATGGAATTGAAAAATGTTCAAATGGCTGATTCTACAAAGCGATAAGGGACTAGAACTGGCTTAAAGGGGATGGGGAAAGAAACTTGGGTTGGGAAATTCGTTCAACTTGGAAATATTCTATTTAGCAATTAAGTCATGTGTGTTATTTACCCCCCCCAAAAGAAGGATTTGTTCAAAGTCATACAAATAGTGTCAGAAACCAAATTTGAATTCATAGTCTCTGACTCCTGGGTTAGTTTTCTTTTCCATTGTACCAATGAAATCACAGGTCTAGTCAAGATAAACAAAAAATCATAGATTTAGTAATCCAACTCCCTCATTTTACAGATGAGGAAATAAAGCCTTAAAGAGGTTAATTGATTTGTCCAGAGTCATATATATACAGATAATGACTGGGTCTTTGAAGCATATCTAGTTTGTCTAACATGGAGGCTTACCAGGACAGTCTTTTAAACAAACACTCTCTTACTCCTCTGACAGGTAGGTGGGTGTAGCCTCCTTAAATTGACTGTGTAACTTTAACAAGTTAGTCTTTAAAACTGTGAGAATGAGACAGTTACCTCTTTCTAGTGCTCTTTCTACCAGATACACTTCCCTAATACATTCAGAAGTAAAGATTCCACTTCACTCCTAAAGCAAGTATCATGAATTCAACTGAAACCTTCCTTTCACTGCTCCTTCTTCTTACCCCTGCTGAGAAATACCCAGCTTTAGGTGAGAGTTGGTTAGTTTTAGCTGGGAGTTGGCTACCTCGCAACCAGGATTACAGTCAATTTTCCTGGCAAGGAAGCCTTGAGAAATCAAGATGTCTAATAGTCAAAGCCAAGAGAAAGTTTTGAATTTGAACTTAGGACTTTGTGCTATAGGAATGGGGCTAAACTGCGGACCTAAGCTCCTACCCCTCCTCAGAGATTGAGATATATATATATGGGAGAAGAAGTAATCTCCTATGAGGTGAGAAAGTAAGTTTGGGTATCTGTGATTATACCTTTTAAAGCAAAGCCTTTGCCTTTGTTAAATCTAAACCAACTGTCAATGCTTAAATGGGACTGGGATATAGAGGTCTTACCCCTATATATAGGGGAATGATAATGGTAAAAGAGTTATATGCACATTTTAGACACTCCCAATTCACCTTTATGTATTGGAGAACTTTGGGGGAATGGTTAAAAATCTAATATGCCTAACCTTCAGTAGTGGGGCCAGGATGGCCATGTTACATGTATGTGTGAGAAAAATAAATGTGTATACACATGTATATGTATACTTAACTGTGTTTTACACAGATATGTGCATATGTATGCATGTGTGTATATGGGACAAAAGGTAAACTAGGCAGTGATGGGGATTAATCATTTTCATGAAACTAGTCACTCTGTCTCTTCAAGAATATTCTCCTTCTGAGAGAAAAGTGCGGTAGAACATGTAACCCCACAATCTCAGGATAATTAAAAGTTACAAATACTTCAAGGGCAATGGAAAGCCACATAGTGGACCTAAGTTGGCTTCACCATGTTACTGACAATGACCTACACATGAGAGGTATAAAAGATATTTTACAGGACAAATATAAAGGAGAGAGAAGACAAGCCAGGTAATATGCAAGAATAAGAGACAAAGAAGGACAACTCAAGTGCTCTACTGGTACCTCAAAAATATTTAAAGAATTAGAGGATGGCTTCCAACATGTTGGATGGGGAAGTCTATGGAAAATTTATGGAAAAGATATAATCAAGAGCTACACAGAATGAAAAGGAGGGAGTGCCCATCTTGAAGAAATCATGAAAACCAAGACCTCATTCACAATGTGCTTTAAAACAGAGTAAGTCAATTATAGGTTGCTGGTATCATGCTAAATAGAGAAAGATAAAAACACCGCATCTGCCCTTAAGGTCCCGCAGTTTGATGAGAGAGACAACATATAAATAAATGTATTTTTTAAGATAGATGCAGGTTATATTCAAAACAAAATTTCAGAGGGAAGGCATTAGATATGAGGGGAAATCCATAAGAGTTGCTTTCAGAAGATGGGATTTCATATGATGTCAAGATACTAAAGCAAGGTAAGGAGGGAAAGCATTTCAAGAATGAAGCACAGCCAGTGAAAAAATATAATTAAGAGATAGAAGTATCACATGGAAAGAAAGAAAATACAGCTCAATCATAGAATGCATATAAGGAAGTAAAATGTAAGACTGGAAAGATAGGAAAGGGCCAGTTCATTGAGAGCTGTAAGTATCAAGTAGAGGACTTTATATTTTAGTCTAGAGGTTAGAAAGCTAGAAGGTTAGAAGGGTCACTGAAATTTGTCAAGAGAGGTGCATCATCAGAAGGTGGTTCTAATAGACTTCACTTGCATTGGATTGGAGTGGGAAAGTTTTGTGGAAGGGAGTCTAATTAAAAGGCTTATTGCTAGGGGCAGCTAAGTGATGCATTGGATAGAGCACCAGCCCTGGAGTCAGGAACTGAGTTCAAATCCAGTCTCAGACAAATAATGATTACCTAGCTGTATGACTTTGGGTAAGTCTCTTAACCCCATCATTGCCTTGCCAAAAAAAAAAAAGCTATTGCAATAGTGCAGGTGAGAGGTGATGAAGTCCTCTACAGGGCTGCGGGTTATGGGAGTGGAAAGGAGGGTTATATAGAGGTGATGGGAAGTTGGAAAAAAACAAGATCTGACTACAGACTGGATATATGGGTGAATGAGAATGAGGAACTGAGGGTAACATCAGGGATGCAAACCTGAGTGGGAGGAAGGTGGTGGCCTCAACAAGAAAAAGAATGTTGAGAAGAGGGACTGATTTAAAGCAAAAGTAATGAGACCTGTTTTAAACCCAAGTTTGAGATTTCAATGGAACACATCCAGCTCAAAATGTCCAAAGGAAGTGTGGGTCTGAAGATCAAAATAGATTTGAGCTGGTCATATAGATTTCTACAGTATATATTCCTACTTAATTATACTTAATTAAGCTAGTACTATTTGAATATATCATTTAATAGCTATGTACTAGATAGCAGAGGAAGGTCAGTTTTGTTTTGAAAATTAGTCACTTTTATTAAACCAAGTTCCCATTAAACTCTAAAATATGTGTGATTATTCTCATTGTCCACAATTGCTCAGCATCATGAGCAAAAATAATGCACTGAAGTAAAACTGTGTTCAGAAATCTCCTTTATTTTCAAGGCTCCCCAACATTTCCTCTCTTATTTATCAAGAAGACTCATTTAAAAAGCATTCTGGAGGCATCACTAAGTAGACTACAATATGTCAGTCAAAAATATAAAATAATTCTTTAAGGTCCATGAAACAATTGTCAAGTGCATGGCTACAGATTTCTAAATCACAGGCAAATTCTCAATCACTAATTTTAGTATTTACTTTTGATTAGAAATAAGAATATTGTTTTCAGAAATTCTGGGTGCTGCATGGTTTACTCAATCTTTAGTGGTTCACTTTAAGGAAATTCTGTTTAATGTTTACCCCCTCTCAAACTATAAATATGAATAAATGTTTGTTTTGATACAATCTCTAAAACTAAATTTTCAGTTGATGTTCAAAAATGAAACTATTTATATAGTCTAATCATTAACTTGAGTACCCTTATCTTAGCAGTTTCATTACAAAGAACATAATAAAGGATTTTTTCCAGAGCTAAGAAAAATCAGATCTATAATAAGGTGTCATATATTAAATTGCAGAAATACTCCTTTCAGAGGGTCTAATATAATTAGTTTCTATTCCAAGTCTGCCTATGTGCACCATTAACCCCTGACAACTGTGCATGAACCTTTTAATTAGTATGTTATCTTTAGTGCAATTAATAACTTGTACATCATGTTATATTAAGTTAAAGTTTCCCCATCTAAACCATATTGCTTGATACAATTCTAAAAGAATTGTAATCCTAAATTCTCTCAAATATCTTGCCTAGAAATTTCATATTAAATTTAATCATGCTGACTAATCACAGATACATTTACTTCCAGAAGAGTTGAGGTGTTATGTGTGTATATACAAACATTTATGTAGATTCATACACACATATGCACATAGATACATTCATGTGAATGTGTGTGCATATAAATATGCTTAACTGTGTCTCAAAAAAGTCTTAATGCAGTTTAAGCTTTAATAACTTTAAGTTTAACATTGCACCCTATAAAACCCCCTCAGACATGTAATATGTATATACACACAATACTACTACAACAATATTAATAATATGAAAAGCAGCATAGTGTTGTGCAAATCACAAGGTGTCTATCATGACAATTTGGTATTTGATACTGTTAATAAAACCAGTCTTAAGACACTTACTAGCTGTACTATCCTGAGCAAGTCACTTAACTTCTGGAGCCAGGCAAAACAAATCTAACTCCTTCTTATATAGTAACCCTTCAAATTCTGGAAGATGGTTATTATGCCCCTCTAAGCCTTCTCTTCAGGAAAAACACTACAATTGCTTTCATCAAGTCTCTTACTGTGTAGTATTAATGACCTTCATCATCCTGGTTCCTAGTCTTTAGACTCTCTTCTACCTATCAACGTTCTTCCAAAAAAAGGTGGTACACATATGGGTACCACAATATTCCAGATGGAATCTGACCAGAATGGAGTACAGCAGTTCTTTTGCCTCCTGGAAATTATGTCTTTCTAAATCTAGCCTAAGATTAAACTAGTTATCTTGGCTGCCATATGCACTGTTGGTTAATGTTGAACTTAAAGACTGCTAAAATATCTAGTTGGTTGTTTCTTTTTTCAAATGCATTACTATCCAGCTATGTACTTGTACTCATGAAGATAATTTTTTAACTGAAGAATATTTTTACATTTTCACTTTCAAAATTTCATCTTAAAAGATCTGACCCAACATTTTATAGCTATTCAATATTTATTTATGCTCCCGATGCTATCAACCTGCATGTTAACTATCCCTGGAAGCATTGTGTCACCTGCAAGCTTCATAATCCTGGCATTTGTGCCATTACTTAAGTCACAGACAAAAATATTAAACAGCATAGGGCAAAGAAAAGGTCTTTCAATCAATTGATTAAAGACCTCCATCTAAGCTGACATGGAACCATGAAGGTCTAATTTCAAACAGAATTCATCAAATTATCATCTAGCTCATATGTCTATTTTTTCCAAAAAAAAATAGCTTAATAGATTTTGTGAAGTGGGCAAGAACCACTTGTATACAATAATTTAATGATGTAATATACTTTTCTAAAAACAAAAAAAATTTAATTTTTAGAAATCTGTTAGCGAAAGTAATATATACATGCATATATACTGCGTGTGTGTGTGTGTATGTATTTAAAGTTGGAAGGGATGTCAGAGATCACTTATTCTAACCATTTCATAGGTGAGGAAACTGAATATCACACAGGTAATATCAAATTTTCTGACTCCAAATCTAATGTTCTTTCCACTGATAACACAAATATAAAAATGTATTTAGTATCTAGAATTTATCTAAAATTTAGTATATATAACATGAATTTGGGGAGGAATAACTATAACTTAAGGAAAAGTACTTTGTGATACACAGGATATATGACACATCACATAAACTATATTTCTATTTCCTCTATTCTTCCTTAAACTTTCCTTTCAACACATTAGCCTTAGCAAACTGCCCTCCAAACACCTACAAAAGGTAAATATGGAAAGCATTGAGCCCACCAGAAAGCTACATGAAGACAGACTATTTTAATAGTCTTTTCTTTCTAGCTTCTGGTGGTATCAATGTTTTCCATGTTTCTAAATATTACAATAGAGTTCTGAACCTGGAGTCAAGAAAAGCAAGAATTCAAAACCATCATCATATACATTAGTTATGTGACCCTGTGTGAATCACTTGTCTTCCTCACTTTTCTCATCTGTAAAATGTGAATAGCAATAGTTCCCACCTCTCAGGTTTGCTTTTAAAGTACTGAATAAATGCTAGCTAGTAGTAGTGGACATATCAGGCCTACACTTCCACAGGTAAGATAATATTTTTTTTCTGTTACTTCCACTTGAATTAGAAACCTGTAACTTATTCAGAATAGGGGGAGAAGGGGATCCATGTGAGAATGAAAAATCTGAAGAATAGGATATGTTTAAATAAATGTAATTATTACTTTTGACTATTAAGCTAATAAGAAATACTTATTAAACCAGTAAGATAAAATTGTATTACTTATGTAGAATTTCATTATTACTTTCAATGATTTATGATTTAATGGATTAAGAATATTCTTTTCACCAGTACAGATCCCAAGCCTGCCTCCCCCAAGTCCCTGAGTTTATGTCTCCTCATTCTTAGTAATTGTCACTCATAATTTCCCTAAATCCTTCATAGGAGAAGCATGTTACAATTTATTAATCTATTGCTCTCATTCTCATTAAATTATATCTCCTTTACACAGCATATGTAACCTCAAAAATAACATTAAAATATAAATTATTTTAATATGAATTTCAAGACCAAAAAGTTCAGTCTCTTGAAAACAATTCTTCATTTATTGAGATATCATTTGGAAAAAAAACTAATGTTTTTTAATATATTTCCCTTATTCAGAACATTTTCAAAGGACATAAAGTATACCCTTTTAACCCAACAAGAGAAATATACCATATCAGAATTGTCATAGATTCTTTATAAGTGGAATATAAGTTAGTGATGATTTTTTACCACAATTGAAATTAATAATTTATTATGTTTTCAAATACCATGCAAGCCTAAACGAGAA
This sequence comes from Macrotis lagotis, assembly GCF_037893015.1. Classification (NCBI taxonomy): domain Eukaryota; kingdom Metazoa; phylum Chordata; class Mammalia; order Peramelemorphia; family Peramelidae; genus Macrotis; species Macrotis lagotis. The sequence goes on along the minus strand of NC_133658.1, from coordinate 304,493,645 downwards.
TTGGATCAGAAAAGTTATTCCAAACAGCCTTTTTCACTGTGATCCCAAACAATCTCAATTTTACCACCTAAATTTCTATAGATTTCTATAAATTCTTCTAGCAGGTTTATAAGGTACTTTATACCCACAGCCTCCCCTTTAAGTAAGTACTAATTATAATTGAAGAGGAACAAGATTAAAAACAATTACAACAAATTTAGTACTAGAAAAAAAAACAAGAGAAAGTGGTTCTTATGACAAACAGGTATGGAAACAGCAGACATTTCAAGAGTTCAAAGTATTAGTTGATTAATTTTCTTTTGTTTTGTTTTTTAGAAGGGTAAAGAGAGGAATGTGGAAAAGAGGAGTCAACATCTATGCAGAAAAAGACTACTGTGAGTAACTTTACAAGAGAACTTAATAGTAATAATCATTAGTACTCAATTATTCAAAAGTGGCCCCTTGGTAATACCTGACACAAACAAAAGTTCCAATAGTTCTGAAAAACTCTTTTTTTGGTACAACCTACCTAAGGATTTTATATTTATAATACTATAGACATCATGTTACTTACCAAGCTCAACTAAGCAAGATTTATATCCATTTATAAAAACACTTGAACTCAGTTTTTCAAATCTTTAACTTCTTTTACCTTAAAGTTCAAAAAAAATTAAGTGACATTTCTTTGGAAAAGAAATTAGTTTTCTTCTGTTTACAATTATCTCATTGTTTTATGTCCACTAAAAACATGTAAGTTTGCAACAACACAATCCAAATCTAAAATATTTACATGTTCAAAACACCCTCAAGTATTTCACAGTTGAATATTCTGGATTAAGGATCCAATATTACTTAGCTAAACAAAAACCAGATCTATTTACATTTTATTGACAAAGAAGAATATATATCAAAATTTAAAGAACTTCAACATGTCTTTCAGAAGATTTAGTAATGAATTGTAAAGAAGAGCATGAGACATCTGGTAATAGATATTCAACAATATTAAGGACTATTAAACGTTCTTAAATAATTATAAATATCTACACATGTATGAAAATGTATGAATGTTTACACACATGTGTACATTTAGATAAAGAACCTGTAACTAAACATATGCTGAATCTGTGGCCTTCTCCCACTGATTCAGTCCCACTGACAACACACCTTCATCCTTTCAATCTTCTCTTCCATTTGGTGAATTCCTCTCCAGAACCTCCTTTTAAGTTAATATCCAAGACATGCATGCACACACCAAATTCAGTTCGACCTCAAACTTTCTCTCTAGACTTCTTTTCTATTTCCACCCCCTACACTTGTATTTTTCAGTTCTCTCTGATATACTCTCTTCTTCCTCTGAAATGTATACTCCATAACAGCTCATTCTCTCTCTCTCTCTCTCTCTCTCTCTCTATATATATATATATATATATATATATATATATATATATATATATATATATACAATAATATATAATATCATATATTGCTCAATACACATTGTGTATGTAAAAATATTTACACTTTATTTGTGAAATTAGTGAGAAAAAAAATCACATCCAAATGTTACTTCTATAACTTTGAATATAATCATCTCCATCTTATCAGAATTTGATGAGGTTAAATCTTAATATTATGTCAACTATTGTTTTTTTAATTTTCAAGTTACTAAAATAATTCAGTATGTATGTTTAAAGAATCTATGTTATTTTTTATTTTACTGCAATTCATAAAACCTTGCAATCATTTGTCAAATTTCTGTCAACTGACGTTTTCACCAGCATAAACTTAACTCTATAAACAATTATTAAAAGTTCTTAAAAAAAACCCACAAATATGAAACTGATATTTAAGAGTAACAAATTAAATTGTGTTTTTTGATGTAAACTTCCTTAACATAATGTGTATCTCACCATCCTAGAAGCTTCTCACAGGAAGAACTAAGTTCTGTATATCTGGTTATACCAATTTATTTAAAGGGGTTCAGTTGGTCAATCTCTCATTCCCTCTTTCCTATGGGAAAATTTATATTTCCAAAAAGAGACTAGGGGGGGATGTGGGGAGGGGCAGAGTAGAAGGGCTGTTGAATATGTTACATAGCATGTGTTTTCAATTTCATTTAATAAAAACTAGGGCAAAGTGGAGAACAGGTGCCTCTACAGATGGATTATACTAAACACATGTAACACCTCTGAAAATGCTTAACTTTTGTCTTTTGGAATTTGATACTTTCCGGAGAAAAATGGAATTCTCAAATATTACTGAATATTTAGGGCATAAAGGGACAAAATTCATTACTTCATGCAGTAACACATCTTCAAATGCTTTTTCAGTCTAGTTTTAAAACTCCACGATTGATATCTTTTCCATATACACTTAACCTCCTACAGATTTATTTGATTCTCAATAATTACTATTCTTTGGTAAAAGGCATATGTTATTATAGTACACCACTCCCACAAGCTGTCCACTCAGTGTATTTTAATAAATCTCTGCCAGAGCTGTAGAAATTTGATCCTGTTTAAATTTAATAAGGATCAGAATATATCAAAGCATAAATACCCATGGGAGAAATAGATATTTTGCATAGTTATTGAATGCCCTATTCAAAGATACAATATGTAAAACCTAAACCATCAACCTTGAATTAAAAAGCGAGATTAATGTGTTCAAAGCTAACTAGTTCTTAAATAACATGTTAAATTAGAATTTAATAAAACCTCTTCCCTATCTTGCTATAATGGTATCACTACTGATGTTTAAATATCAATATTATCATGCAAAATTTTAATATTTACCATATGTTTAAAAACATTTAATATCTGATGATTTTTTCTAATCCCAAAAATATTTATGCTGAAAAGGAAAAAGCTGGATTTAACACAGACTAAGTTCACCAAATGGTGATTTAGAATTTAATATTTGTGTAACTGAATATTCTGTTAAAAGATTGTTTATTCTAAGTTTTTTTCCTTTAAACCTACAAACACAATGAATACTGATCAGCTCTTCAAAGCATGATCTTTAGAAGCTTTTTATGATGTTTCAGTGATTTATTACTAGCCTAAAGATACATTGTTTTGAGGATATTTTTCCAAAAAGTTATACTTGAGCATAAACACCAAAAACATTGAATGATAAGTTTTCATTCATATCTCATTATGGGGGGGCAACTAGCTGGCGCAGTGGATAGAGCACCGGCCCTGGAGTCAGGAGTACCTGGGTTCAAATCCAGTCTCAGACACTTAATAATTACCTAGCTGTGTGGCCTTGGGCAAGCCACTTAAACCCATTTGCCTTGCAAAAACCTAAAAAAAAAAACATATCTCATTATGGAAAGGCAAAAAGATGTATAGAAGAAATATTTTCTGGTAGTGAGGAAAACTCATTGAGCAGCTATTTCCTGAGAAAACCATTAGAATTATCATTTAGGATAGTCGATGCCAAATATTTCTTTTTTTTTTTAAGATTTTTCAAGGCAATGTGGTTAAGTGGCTTGCCCAAGGCCACACGACTAGGTAATTATTAAGTGTCTGAGGACAGATTTGAACCCAGGTACTCCTGACTCCAGGGCCGGTGCTCTATCCACTGCGCCACCTAGCCACCCCAAGATACCAAATATTTCAAAGGCCTGAATAAATGTCCTTAAAATATAGCTCAATCAATCTTTGGATGTTTAGAAAATAATCCCTGAAAATGCAAAAATTTAATCCCCCACCATTCTATACTGATCCATTCATTTTTACTCAGTCTTTTTTAACCCAATCTAAGGCTCCCTAACTCATTAAGTGGTAGGAATTACTTGCCATGCCCAAGGGTACATCTTGCAATAAATGCCATTATGTCTTGATTCATAAAATTTCCTACAACTATAATGTCTATCATCTCTAGCCAATGAAATTCTATCCATTCTTCAAGAAGCAGCTCAAATACCCCTTCTTCCCTATGGCTATCCCTTGACTCTACTTAGTCAGAAAATCTTCCCTACCTTGCACCTCACACAGTACTTTTGTTTCTCTTACTTACCATGTTCTACTTCATAGAAAGCTATTTGTGGGAGTGCTATATCCCCTCATCAACATCCCAGGTTTCATACATTTCCACCTTTGTAACTCTTACATACATACATACCTTTCTCTCCACTCACATAGTCACCACCCTAATTCAGGCACTCATCACCTCTCAACCAGACTGCTACCAAAAAATCTTCAAAATTGGTCTCCAGGCCTCAGGGCTCTTTCCATACCATCTATGCTCTCCTCAGCTACCAAGGCGATTTTACTAAAGCTAGATCTGACTTGTCACTCACCCACCCAGACAATAACCTATGATAGCTTCCAAAACCCAGGAACAAATATAGAGATGGAGATGGATATGTATGTATGTATACATAAATATGTGCAAATATATATATATATAAATGTATATGTGCATGTTTATATTATGTATACACATATTTTCATTGTTGTTGTTATTGTTGTCATTTCAGTCATGTCTGACTCTTCAAGGTCCCATTTGGGGTTTTCTTGGCAAAGATATTGAGGTGGTTTGTCATTTCAAAGAAAAAAGGAACTGAGGCAAAGAGAGAAACATTCAGGGTAACACAGCTATTAAGTTTCTGGGTCCAGATTTGAATTCAAGAAGATGAGTTTTCTAATGTCAAGGTCATAAGACTGTGCACTACACTGCCTAGCTGTTGGGATGATAGAAAGTTGGAGAGTTGGCTAGCTGATTGGCTGGCTGGCTGGCTGGCTGGCTGGATGGATGGATGGATGGCTGGATGGATGCATGGATGGGTGGGTGGGTGGGTGGCAAACACCCCCCCCTTGTATTTTATTCTTTGAGTCATAATTTCTCCATCTACATAATAGAGATAATACTAATTAGGCCTTATAAAACTCAGAGTTATCTAGAGGTGAATGAATTATCAGAAGTCCCACAAAGCACATTTTAGGGGCAGCTAGGTGGCACTGTGGATAGAGCACCAGCCCTGGAGTCGGGAGGACCCAGGTTCAAATCCAACCTCAGATACTTAATAACAATTACACAGCTATGTGACCTTGGGCAAATAACTTAATTCAATTGCCTTGGAAAAAAAAAAAGCTTTAATGCAAACCTTGCCAAGATCAAGCTAAGGAGCCATGTTATTCAAAAGAGTCTCTTAATTCTGCATGCTTTCTATTTTGATTCTCTTGTGCTATCCATGGTTCCCTGCACCTTCCCATCAGTCTTTATTTCTGTACCAATAATATATGCTGTTCACTCTTTGCATACACCTTTCTAAAGGAGAGAGTTAGTGGAAAGCAGACATTTTTATAAAAAGAAAGAAATGGAGATCCTAAGGCAGTTAGGCAACTTGGGATAGCCAGCTGGGTTTTGTAAACTGCCAAGATACATAAAATGAACTATTTTACTTCCTCATCAAGCTGGTAATTTATTTTATTAGCTCAAAATATGCTATCATAGTTACAGGAAACTGAAATGTGAATATGGAAATTATATTTCCAATATGAGTAATCTTTATAAAAGTTAATAATGCATAAAACTGGACAATTACTTTTTTCCATAATGATCAATAGAAGCACATAAAATTCTATTCTTGCTACAGTTTGAATATCTACATACACAGAAGATAGATGCCATATTCAATACCATTCTATATCAAGAGTTCTCTAACAATATTAAAGACAGAAAAATTATTTAAATATTGAAAGAGAAAATTTACCTAATTTTTTCTATCAATATTTATGTAATGTCAACTAATGGGAGATTTTATGACATTATCTTATGTTTATAAGATCATTCTGATAGCTAATTTATTCCTTTTTCGCTGCTTACAAAACTTTAGGATAAAAGAATCCTCGGTTCCTATTTGGAAACCTATCTTTCCATTTTTATTCCGTCAATGTTTTAATATAGCATCAATATTTAACTACTCATTAAATGAAGTGTGAATTTTATAGTGAAAATGTCAGTCTTTGCAGTTCATTAAATTCATTTAAAGTATAGCTGCTTGATTTTTTTCCTGGAGGAATAAAAGGACTATTATAACTAATGGCATAAACTTTAAATTTAAGTATGTGTTTCCTTCAAAATTAACATTCAGAATTTGTAGCATTCTGTAAAGACTGAGAAACTATTTGTATCTTCTTGCATTTCCTTATTGACTGTCATTTTTATAGAGTATATAACTGTTTATCACAGTTGGATATGACCAGTAGAATGTCACTGAGGACATTAAGATGTCATACACTATTATGAATCTGTAGAATGCTTCATGTAATATTTTTTAAAAAAACATTATTTTGAACCATGGCACCAAGAAAAACAAACCCTAGACGATGTGAAAACTAATAACTCACAGAATCCAACTGGGCTTGAGAGTAGTCTATTTTTGTTTTATAAAAAAAAAATTAAGATAGATTGTTTGAAAGGAAAGGACATATTCAAAGCTAAAGTTTAGGAAATTAATTCCAATGAATTTTAGATACGTATTGTTCAAATAGTTAAATCCAGAAAAGTAAACATATAGTTAAAATAGATATATAAAAAGAAACTCAATAAGAATTTTTTTAAAAATTCTTTAATTCAAAAATATTTTAAAAGGAATATTAGACATGAACTTTCTCTTAAAATAGTTTTTTCCATTCCCAGAAACAAATGAATGGTATATACAACTCTTTCAATTTTTTTTATGTGAAAAAATGGGATAAGTATAGAGAAGTGACAATTTCTACATTGGTGAAAACTTTCACAATAAATATCTAATAGCACTAAGCTGGAGGAAAGAGAAAAGAAGAAACTGGGTAAGGTGAATATAATGCTCTATGAGATTAAATATACAATCTAATTTTAAAACAAAACTTTCCATCAATATTTACTGAAGCAAATATTCAGCTGCTCTTAATAAAGGACTGTCAAAACTAATGAGAGATTTAAAAGATTGTCTAGTCCACCCCATCTCATTTTATAGAAGTGAAAGCTGAACCCAAAGATAGGAAATTACTTCCCCAAAATCAACAGCAATGACAAAGTCAAACAGAGAAAAATTTCTTGACATTCAGTACAATGTCTTCCATTACACCATGCTACAATTTTTGTGAATGTTTTTGTTTTCAAAATTTCTCATGGGAGAAATCTAGTCATTGCACTAACATTTTTAAATATGTCATAGACACAAAGGCAGAAATCAAGCTATCCATCTATTATCTCTTACTGTACTGTATAACCAAATCACCCCCTTTTCCAGTCATGTAAGACTGTAATGCCTATCACATGAACTTATCATTGGAATTATGCCACAACTAATTTATGTAAACCTTCCAAGAGTCTTTTGAAAGAGAGGAGTAGATAAACATATTCTTAAAGTTCTATCAAATAAAATTTTATATAGTGAACTGCATTTTCTTTATCATTTGACTAAAAGATTCCACTGCTAGATAGGAATCCAAGGAGATCAAGACAAAACAAATATCCCATATTTGCAAAGTATATTATGCAATACTTTCATGGTAACAACTCCTAGAAACAAAGTAGATTCCATAATCTGGGAAATGGTTAAACAAACTATGCTAAATTAATACAATGCCATATTATTGCCTTAAGGAATAATAAAGAATACAGAAAAGCATGAGAAGAATTAAGCACCCAAAAGTGTAAATGAAAATAGGCCCCCAAAAGAAATGAAAATTAATTCTACGTAAATTATTAATGTTCAAATTTGACCTTAGAAAATAGTTGAGAAAATTCATCACCTCTTCTTTTCAGAGCTAGAAGAACATGGATGTGAAACAATGTCAGACACATTTGATGAACTGATGTCTTTTGCTAAACTTTTTCCCTTTTCTTTATAAATCTTTTTTACAAGAGATTACATTCTAAGCAACAAGTATTATTAGAGATAAATTTGATATTAAAAGGTATCAATAAAAAGAAGATAATTTTATGCAAAGTACAAATTCTTCTTTAAATCAATATTATATGTACATATATTATGTTATATATTTATATTTAATGATCCCCAGAACTACTGAATATGTCTTCTACCATAATAATCACCATCTTCAGCAAAGAAAATATCAGTTTCTAAATCAATTCTAGTTTACCATAAATAGATTTTTCCCTGCTTTGTAAATTCAATAATAATAAAAATAGAATATCATTTATAAAAGTATCAAGTGATATTCATTTAAGTAAATAGTCTACTTTTTCCACTTCAGTTCTAAAATTTTGATAATTAAATTCAATATGTATGGATTAAGTATTTACCAGGTATAAAATATTGTCTTTAGGTGCAAGAGTAAATAAAATATACACTTATATCCCTATAGCTTTAAAATCTAGTAGGGTAATTAAGCCATGTACATATACAAAAAAATGACCCAAACAAGTGGGAAATATATAGGAAAGACCATGTAAGAAAAGCATAACTTGTTTTGAGAGCCCTAAGGAAGGATCTTACCTTATTGGAGATTTCAAGGAAAGTTTTAGAATGACAATGAACTCTGAGTTGAATCTTAAAGGATTGGTAAAATTTCAAGTATATTATAAAAATTAAAAATAAACCAATTCTAACTTGAGTACACTAAAGTGCCTGTGCCCAGCCCATAGTACCCAGTCATGCAATGATAAATGAGAACATGGTCAAAAAACGTGTGGTAAAAGTTAGGCTAATTGTTCTGACAAACCAGTTTATTCGATAAGTCCACAATCTATTACAATCAAGAATTAATATAATATTTTTAAAAGCCATTCATCTGAAAAGGGGAGAAAAGTAAAGTAATGGACCTCTTAGTGTATAAGGTGTCTAGACTAGTAAGATTTATTTCTTGTGGTTGTTATCTTACCAGGCCAAATTCTAACTAGTTATGCAACTAGGATGATGATAAGGAAGAGGAATAGGATGATGATGATGATGATGATAGCATTTATGTTGCCCTTTAAAGTTTTCAAAGTTCTCTAAAAGTATTTGATTTAATCCTTACAATATTCCTGGAAGATAGATGCTATTATTATATCTTTTTTTTATAGATGAGACAGCTATTATAAACAGCCCAGGGTTACATAGCTAGGAAGTATCTGAAGAAGATTCAAACTCAAGTCTTCCTGACTCCATGTCCAGTGGTCTAGCTACTGTACCGCTAATTGCCCAAAAGGTATAATTTACCATCTCCAAGTTCACAAGCTCTATATAGAGGAGCAAAAAAATTACAAACCCACAGCTACTGAAGACTGTGCTTGTGCCTTTAGTACCCATTACAGGATCTATAACATAGTATGTCCATATTAAATGCTTATTGACTGATTACTTGATGCCATTGTCTTTTGCCACTCAAAACAGTGAAATCATAGAGAATATATCTGTCTTATATCTTTACAAGTTGATGTTTATGAGTATGCCTCCCTCCCTACAAATGACAAGAACAGTCATCCCTCTGACAAGTTTGCAAAAGGTAGCAGGGGAAGGATGGGCCAGGACAGCAGTCTTTTTCCCTCATATTCAGAATCTTCAGTTCTTTGCAAAGTATTCACTGTAAAAGATAACTTTTAAAATTAAATGTGTTGATTCAAGTACACCAAGAAGTCTATGTTCTAGGGACAATACACCCAAAAGGGAAGCCAAAATTAAGATGCATCAAGTTCAAAACATTTGTCATTGATTTACACTCCCAGAAACTGAATGGATTTAAAGAAAAACATTTCCCAATAACCAATGTCATCAATTGCTAGATGATTTAAAAGTTCTCTCTCTCTCTCTCTCTCTCTCTCTCTCTCTCTCTCTCTCTAAATATATATATATATATATATATATATATATATATATATATATATATATATATATATATATATATATATATATATATATATTTAAAATTTCAAAGGCATTTGGCTTTTATTTTTAATGTTGTTCTTCAAAAGTAAGCAATTCTACAGTTGTCTATATCACTCAAAGTAATTACTTTTTTTTTTAAAGAAAAGTTCCCTAAAAATCCAATGCTTATCAGTTTGTCTTTGAATATAGGGTGTCCCAAAAGTATTAGTTATAAAACTTTTATTGAGCACCTAGGTGGTTCAGTGGTTAGACTACTGGGCCTGAAGTCAGGAAGACTTATCTTCTAGTCTTAGATACTTCCTAATTATAAAATTCCAAGGAAGTCATTTAACCCCATTTGCCTTAGTTTCCCCATCTGTAAAATGAGTTGGAGAAGGAAGTGGCAAAACACTCCAGTATCTTTGTCAGGAAAGCACCAAATGGGAGTCACAAAGAGTTAGGTACAACTGAAATGACTGAAGAACAACAAGAACAGCATAGGGTAAGATTTAAAACTGCACTGAGACTTTTAGGAATGTCTCAGCCCAGATGTAATTCTTGAGAGATCTCATCAAAAAATTAAGACATATAATATTAGGGGGTGGCTAGGTGGCGTATTGGATAAAGCACCGGCCTTGGAGTCAGGAGTACCTGGGTTCACATCCAGTCTCAGACACTTAATAATTACCTAGCTGTGTGGCCTTTGGCAAGCCACTTAACCCTGTTTAGCTTGCAAAACCCTAAAAAAAAAAAAAAGACATATAATATTAAACAATCAGAGTTTTCTTTTGGGGTTTGCTCCACCCCAGATAGAAATCCATCAATTATTCTCACAAATCAATCTCAATTCTAGAGAATAATGAGAGATCAGGAATGGAGGAGGGGTCAAATATGTAAAATCATCAACAACAACCAAATAATAACCTAAGGGAAAAAGTAAGAGAAACAAAAGATAAGGTTCTATTGAATTAAATATTCTTAAACTAGCCAACAGTGCATAAAAGATTGGCAAATTCTCTCCCTTCTAAGCCAAATGACATCTGGAGGATAAGAGTTCACTGTCTGTGAGATAATGAATTCACAGACAAAATAAATGTTAATGATTTCATTTATCTCATTCTTGAATATATCTTACAGTAGGAGTTACCATTCTTTTTGTGAAGAACTCTTTTTTTTCTTCTATATTGAAAACAGGGAGAGAGGATAAAAAAAAGGAAGCATAGGCAACATTCTAGGTTGTTGCTACTTTTCCTGATAAGAAACTGAGATAGCAGTACAAAGGTCCCTGGGAGAGGTAATCCACTTGAAGATTCACCAGATATGGTTTTCTTTGGCCCTAATGGAAAATTCTACAATTTGGAAAACCCTGCCCCACAGAATCCATTACCTTGGAATCTTCTCTATGAAAAATAATACTGTAGGATGTCTTGTGAAAAAAAAACACATTGGATAACAATTAACTGACCTATACAACATTAAGTGTAGGGATTTATACTTATTGGACAATCAATAAATATTCATTGAATGAATGAACCACTTAATAGACTGATATGGAAGACTGATAACAAGCAGAGATATTGAGTCATCCTCTCAAGTTCATTCATTACATTAAAATAGCTGGGAAAAAAAGAAGAAAACTCAAAATTTCTGACACTTGGGTCATATTTATGCTCAAATAATTGAACTATAGTAGTGCAGAACCAGTCATTTTAGTTGTCTTCACAATTCATCCAGATAGCTGTATGATTGATTCAACTGCAGTAAATATAGACAGATGGCATTGCCTGGACAAAAAGAACCAAATTCACCAGATCTGCTGTGTCATTGATCTAATTACTTCTATCATGTAGACATAGCTGTTTTCTCCATAGTCTGCATAATCATAACATTTATTTTATTTAAATAATTTTATTAAACCATACAGATTTCATTCAAGAATTATGAACAGCCAGCAAGTTCGAGTCAGGTATGTTTACATCCACGTGTGTGTGTGTGTGTGTGTGTGTGTGTGTGTGTGTACTAAAACCTGGTACAAGCTTCTCTACTAAATCTACCAAATTTTAGAAGCAGTTCTCAGCACTATGTATCAGTTTTCCCAGATAATTTGTGACTCGGTCACAAAGATTCATTTTAGCTCTGTCGAGCCCTTGAGAAATGACTGCCCTATATTTAGACAAATGCCCTTTATAACAGAGGAAGAACTCATCCCAGTTAACATTTTCCAAATGACAAAATCAAAAGATGTAACAATAGAAAGTTTTAGAAATTTTCCCACTGGATGTACCTTAGATATAATTTAAAGGATTCATTTATCCAACTCATCCTACCAGATACTGACATGACTCTCAAAACAGCCTTGAGTTAAAATATTGGCAAACAAGGTACTTATCTTCCTGTATAGATCTTATTGTCCCATGTGCAAAAACCTGCCCATGAGTTCTATCCTGGAGTGGGAAAGTGGAGACTACCAGTTTGTAGAACTAGTTGGGGCCATTGAAAACCTTTAGGATCATAAAGTCTAACTTTTTATCATCAGAATAATCTACCAAATTTTAAATGCAATGTACATAGATTGTTTTTTTAATAATGATTACCACAATAATGCTAGGAAGCATATTTACAGTAAAATTTCTACTTATGTAACCGACAAAGTCTTGTAGCATCCCAGAGGATAAAACATGTAACTTGTATAGGAAAATTCCAGAATGTGATTAAAAAATTTTCATTCTTAATTTATCAGAGCCATTCATCAGATAGATCATTAGCAAAAGTAGTCTCTATTTGGTAAGGGATCCCCAGTCAAATATGTAATTTTTTCATTTGCATACACCATATATGTGTGAGCATTCGCAATGGGCTTCTTGAAATGATAAATTATGATGACAAAATCAATAAACATTTAATATGCACCTACTATGTGACAGGCAAGAGGCTAAAAAAAATCATTGTCCTCAAGGAGCTTTCAGAGCTAATGGGGGAGATAACATGTAAACAAATATATACTAAGCAAGCTATACAATATACTGGATAAACAGAAAATAAATAAAAGAGGGAAAGCATTAGAATTATGAGAAATTGGGAAGGTTTGCTGTAGAAGGGTTTTGGTTAGAATTTTAATTAAAACTAAGCTGAGGAGATCCAACTAGAACTAAGTCCTTGCCTGCCTTGAACTCAAAAAAAAAATCCTCAGAAAGTCCAAACTATATAGTAATGACTACAGTTACTCCTAGAAAACTAAAATGCTAAAAACATAGCCAAGAAATCGAACAGGACTCAATCTAGCTATTAGATTAGGGTAGGTACCACTAGAGTACAATGAACAATTAGGTGAGAGAGACAGAGTAAAAAAGAATAACTTTTTCAAAAAATATTATTAAAATGTTTGTAATTTTTAATATTACTTTTGTAAGGCAGGCATGGTAATGACAGAAAATTGGATCCTCATGGAATGTACCTATTTTATGGTAAGTCAATTTTATATGTTACATTCAATAACACAAAGAGGGCTCCATTTTTAAAAAAAAATACAAGGGAGGGCATCACAATTTTTAAACTTTTTATAGCATGTTCCAATGTATTTACCCATCTCTGCTGTTACTTAACATGAACAAATAGAATGAAGAAGCCTAAGGTGATATCACTTAAATAGATGATCATTAATTCAAAGCTTTGAAGAAAAGTCAATTATTTTTGGAAAGGAACTAACAGACCAGACCAGGTAGGAAGGTAACTGGAGGATATAATGAGGATAAAACTCATCAGACTTAATGGGCCTAAGGGAGTGCAAGAGATAAAAAGGAAGTTATGGTGGATGGAGAAGTATAAACTTTTTTTTTTTAATTACACATTAGAAAGTTAACTAAAGATCAACCAAAGGCCAAAGTAAATAAAGTTTCCTCATAAAGAACTTTGAATCTCTCAGATTGCTCATTATTTAAAGTTAGGAATTGATAGATGCTCTAAAAATTATGCTATCTGTAAATCCTACAAAGAAAACATGTCTAAATATTAGGTAGGTTTTTTCCTAGAATGGCAAAAGAGAACATTGCAACTTTAGAAACTGATGCAATGGATATTATAATTTTCGGAGAAAATTTGAGCTCCAGAGGAAAAGGAAGATCAAAAAGTTAAATAGTTAATACACTGGATTTTTACTTCAATAGGTATTCATCAACTTCCATGTATAATACAAAACATCATGCTAGGCACTTTTTTCAAGCCAATACTCTAGCTTATTTGGTAAGTTTATGAATAAAGATCTCAAACTTGCCTCTCCCTCCCTCTCTAAACTCAGTCTCAACCCTTTGCTCTCTCATTCCCCTTATATCCTCTAGAATTGCTCTTAACCCTTATTTTGAACTCATTATATTGTAAGAGTGGATTTATATTCAAGTTCAAGTTATATTATATAGTCTCCAACCCTGATCTTCAGTGGTTCTGTTTCTCCTCTGCCATTTCCCTTCTCTCTCTAGATTTTTCTAATATACTCTATGATGACCTTGGATCCTAAATTCTAAATAAAGTTGAAGTCTCTTCTGTAAGATACTTATTACCTTGATTAAGACATAATTGATTACTACAAAGAAGAAAAGAAAATCAACCACTAATAAAAATTTTATATCTCCCAGAAGAGGGAAAACAGGTATAGACTAGAAGTTCTCAAAGTAGAGTTTAGCAACTCATGGAGGATAAGGCGAACCTTTTGGTAGATCTATGAGGTAAAAACTATTTTTCATCATAATACTAAAATATTTTAACTTTGAATATAGTAAATACAAATAGATTCAAGCACATAAATAAAATTTTGAAGCAGGGGTCCTCAATAACTTTTAAGAATTATAATATTCTTGGGGCAGCTAGGTGGCGCAATGGATAAAGCACCAGCCCTGGAGTCAGGAGTACCTGGGTTCAAATGCAGTCTCAGACACTTAATAATTACCTAGCTGTGTGGCCTTGGGCAAGCTACTTACCATTTGCTTTGCAAAAAAAAAAAAAAAAAAAAAAAAAAAAAAGAATCTTAAAAAAAAGGGAATTATAATATTCTTACCTTACACTCTGAGACCAAAAAGTTGGAAAACTGTTGGCATAGTAGAGTCAGACAACCTGGATTCTAAGCCCTACCACTTACTACTTTTATTACTTTGACCACCTCTTTGAACTCTATTTCCTTACCTGAAAAACTGAAGGGTCAAAAGCACTGATTTGTTTTACTTGTCTATACTTAACTGTTACTAGTACTTCCTTTAATGAGAAAGTGAGTTAGAAGGTGAGAGCAATGAAAAAGAAAAAAGCATCAATAAATATTCTTCAGATATAAAAAAGAAAAACAAAAAGTTCAGAAGGGATATAAACAGGGCAATTTTGCTACAAGCATGTTTTATACACATATATACACATATAAGCAGATTCATATATAATCTTCCTTATTGTTCTTTTCATATTTGACATTTTTTGTTAGTTGATGATTGTTAAGTTCATAAGATACTTTTTTTTTAATTGAAGGGGCTAGTTGGAAATTAAGATTTCCAAAATCACCTTCCCCTATTTACTCAGTTCATTATTCCTTTTAAAGTAATATAATTCTCAACCCAACTTGGAACCTAAGATCAGTTATTTCCACCCATCACTACCACCATTAATACTATAAAACCATTCACCCCTTTAAAATTTCACCATACTAATCCTTAAAGTTGCCATCTCCATTGTCAAAATTTCTGGGTTGCTCCCAAGTAACTAAGTACTTCTGGAAAAAGTCATGAAGTCATTCTAATGGAGACCAGGACAAATCCATGGTAAATTCAATCTGTCTTCACTGTGCTCAGTGGTCCTTTTATTGATCTGACTCCCTATCCAATTCCATACAAATGAACCTCCAAACCTTTTCTTTATCTTATCTTAAATTCCCTAATCTTCCTCCTTCTCCCACTTTCTGCTTTTCTTATTAGAACATGTAAACACAGAATTTTGATGATGATGATGGTTTCTTCCTTCATTCTGTAAGAAGACCATGAAAGGGGTGGCTAGGTGGCGTAGTGGATAAAGCAATGGCCCTGGAGTCAGGAGTACCTGGGTTCAAATCCGGTCTCAGACACTTAATAATTACCTAGCTGTGTGGCCTTGGGCAAGCCACTTAACCCCATTTGCCTTGTTAAAAAAAAAACCCTAAAAAAAAAGACCATGAAATCAGGGAGGTAATACCATGTCGAGTACACAAATTGGATTTGAGTGAGGGGGCTGCTGTGCTAAGTTACCTGCGTCACTTTCTCTCCAAAGTCATCTGGATCCAGTGACCAGATATGAATCATGAGGACTGGAGATGGCCCTAGATGTGAAGCAATCAGGAGTAAGTGACTTGCCCAAAGTCACACAGCTAGTGAGTATCAAATGTCTGAGATTGGATTCAAACTCCCTTCCTCCTGACTCCAAGACCAGTGTTCTATCCACTGCCCCATCTAACTGCCCCACAGTCACAGAATTCTAGAGATGAAAGAAGTAACCATCTTATTTTACTCGTAAGGAATAAAAAAGAGGGGAAATATGACATGCCAACACTTATAGCTAATAAGTATAGCCAGAACTAGAAATCACATCTCTTGACTATAAGCTCTACTAAATGATCATACCAGGAAGAGAAACAGTGAGGGGCTCAGGGAAGGGGTGGAAGCCGAGAGACAGAGACAGAGAGAGATGGGGAATGAGGAAACTTTTGTTGCCCACAGATATTCTGCCTAAACTCATTATCCAAGTGAGCATACTCTCATACCCTTTGACGTTACCTATCCCAGTGATACTAAAGCCTTCTCCCCTACTTTGGCCATCTTTCTGCTCCATCATTCTTCACTTCAACTATATATTCTCCCCAATATAGAATTTCTTTCATTTTATAACTTTTATAACTTCCTCTCTTGCTCCTTCCATTTTTGACACTAACTTACTCCAGATGATTCTGGAGGAGACAGTGAAGCTAGTGACCTTGCACAGCACCCTCACTTAAATCTAATTCACTTGCATATCACAGGATCACCTCCCTGAGGTCATGGTCTTCTTCAAGAATGAAGGACAAACAACACCTACAATGTCATTGAGTTCTTGGTCATCCTTTCTAATATTGGTTACATTTCCTCTCATACTTCTAAACTCATTGATCCTGATGGAGGAGTCTGACTCTTCCTTGCTTCTCATTCCCATTTAAAATCTTCTACTATAATCACAAAGCAACTTATCTTTTGGGGTTCAGTATACCCAAATTTTAATTAGTGGCTGTGATATACTGATACCCATGATATTATCCCTCCTTTCTCAATTCAGTGGCTGGCTCACAGTCTCTTTTGCCTCTCCCCTATACCTGCCCTTATTCTAAGGGACTTCAACAAACATGCTAATGTTTCTTCAAACATAGTAATTTTCCAGTTCCTCTTTCTACTCAGTTGCTATGAGCTATTCCTCCATTTCACTTCAGTGAGGCAAAGAATGGTCAATACCCTTATGCTTGCAGTTGCCCATAAATATCCCACTTCCACATTTTAAAACAGTGAAATTCTTTTATCTGGACATCATTTATTCCACTTTTTACCTATACCCTACTACTCCAAAAACCATTCTTTTTCTTCAACACACCTGTACAATCCCTCCCCTTGCCCATCCTTTCCCTGGTCATGACTCCTTCTCTAGATATATTCTCTTTTCTCATCATTCTCAACTCTTTAGTGAAACAGTCCATGATACACTATCTTCTACTTCAGAATTATTTGACTCTCCATGTTATATAGCTGACCATGCTTGCCAAACCCCAATCCAGTCATTCCAATTATCTGATCCTTTGTTCTTGCTCATAAACAGCTGAACAGAGTTGGACAAAGTCATGAAAACATGCTGACCAGGACCACTACACAGTTATGTTATTTAATCTCAACTGAGTCCTTACTGTAGCAAGGCAATTCTTCTGTTTCTCCACAATTCTCTATCCCAGTTACACAAGCTGTTTCATACCTCTTCTCTTTTCAAGTCACCCTCTACATGCTCAGCTAAAGACCTCAACTTATACTTACCCTGATTAAAAAAATTAAGGGCAGTTTCTGAAAGTTCCTTCTGTTTTCTTTCCTCCTCATCTTACATCCCCATGGCATCATCATCTCCTAACATCTACTACTTAACTCCAGAATATGATGAAGACCTGGCCCTTCTCTTTGCCAAGAACCTTTTTATTTCTACTCTTTATCCCAAATCCTCTTTTGGTTTCTAGTATATTGCACCTACAATTTCCCTCTTTCTTTCTCTTATCTGCAATCTTTTCCGATCTACTGATTGATAGGAAATGCTGACAAATATCACAATCTTCATATCCTTTAAAAAAAAACTCTCACCAGATCCAAACATTGTTGCTAGCTATTTTCCTGCAATTCTCTTCCCCTTTTCAGATCACCACTTTAAAAAAGCCTTAGCGTGTCTACATCCTCTCTTCTCTTCTAAACTCTCTGTAGTTTAGCTTCCAATCTCACCATTCAAGTGAAACACTCTCCCCAAAGTTGCCAATAATACTTTATTTTGTAGAGTTTTGTTTGTTTTGTTTGAGACAATTGAAGTTAGGTGACTTGTCCAGGATCACACAGCTAGTAAATGTCGAGTGTCTCAAGTCAAATCGAATAGTCATTGAATGGTCTTTCCTTAATCATCATCTTTCTTAACCTCTTGGCAGTATTTGATACAACTAATCAACTTCTCGAAACTCATTTCTCTCTGTTTCCATGACACTATGCTCTTCCCTATCTATTTATCACAGTCCTTTGATGTATCTTCATCAATGCCACTCCCCTTAAAGATGATTGCATCTCAAATTCTATTCTAGACCATTCTCTCTTCTCTATATTCTCTCACTTGGGGATCATAGCTCCCATGTTTTCAAGCATCATCTCTAGGCAAATGATTCTCACAGATCTATTTGTGAGCCTGGTCTCCCTCCTGAGATTCTGCCTTTATGTTGGCTATAACCCCTTCCTGGAATGCTTTACCTTCAATTCTTAACATTCCTAACTTCATTTAAAACTTAATTCATGTTCTATCTCATCCAGAGGACTTTTCCTAATCCTACCTTCTTCTCTCCTCTTGTATCCCCTGCTCTCTGTAGTTGCTAGTGTCTTCTCCTCTAAGGTTATACATACTCTATTAAATATATATATATATATATATATATATATATATATATATATACCTATTTATTTACATGTGGCCTTCCCCATTAGAAGGTAAAGTCCTTGAAGACATCACTGCTATTTGCACTTTTTCTATGTAGCCCAGTGTTTAGCACAATTCCTGTACATAGCAAGCCTCTATAAAAAGGTTTTTCTGACTGCCAAAAATCAAGAAAGATTTTTATCTATCTTCCTCAAAATTATAAAAGCTTTCTGTATCTTAATTTTTCTCTCAGAAAAGACAGTTTTATCTCAGGAAAAAAGGACAATTATAAAACTCTTCCATCTGTAATGTTGATTCTATCTATTAAAATACCTTGCTCCATCAGGAAGACCCTTATATCCTTCTTGGATTTTCAACTGATCCCTTTCCATTGTCTTCTCATTATATTCAGCCATACTCAAAAATATCCTATTTTGACTCTGTTGCTTCCTGCCCTACTCAAAAATCTTTAAAATAATTTCTCACTGGGCATCAAATAAAATCCAAATGTAATGACCTAGCACCTTTCTTTTTCAATATTTCTTTTTCAATATTCTTCCCTTTAAAAATTCTTTACCAAAAATAAGACGTCTACTCAATAGCCCTCAAGCATGGTATACAGATGCCTACTACTAGACCTTCAGTTATGTCATTGTCCCTTCCTATAATATTTTTTACCTTCCTCTCCATTTACCTAATTCTTATCCTTCAAGGATTACTTTAAATCTAACCATCATTCTTTGACTATTACAACCCCAAATAGGTCTTCCTCCTTGAATTCCTAATAGCACTTACTGTTTTTCCCAGCCACATACTATCCAATGGGCAGAATACTATCTTTTTTGTTTCTATGGCCTCTTTTTCTAAACTTAGTCTCTGTAGTACCATCATCAAGCACAATTCTTTGAACACAAAAGATGGTCAAAACATATTTTCTGTTGCTCTTCATGATTTTACAAGTCAATATTACATAGAAATAGGATGACCTCTTAGCATTCATCTTACATTGATTGCATAGATAACAAAAATCCACAGAAAATCCCAAACTTCAGTTTATTCAGGTTCAACTTATTCTTCACTGGACTGCTAAGTAGAAGTAAAACAGACAAAAGGGACTGGCTGTGTAATTTTATTATAGAAGAGGAGAATGAAGTGAAAAGCATGCAAGTATACAGTGCCACTGAACCAGAAAAAAATATTAACTAATATTTTTTCTATAAATTCCATTTTCAACAAATCATGCTGCTATCCAAAGAGCTATCCAGCCTTTGGCATTTGGTTTCCTACCTCCTATAACTAAAAATATCCTTATGAAGTAGAGAACTCTTATAACACTTCAGTAACACATCATACAAAATCCCGGCCTGATTACAGTATGATCTGGCATAGGAAACCTGCTGAAAATCCAACAATATGGTTCAACTGTTTATGCAATATTAACTACTCAGATAGATTATTTCATGGGTTGCCATAGTCAATGAATCCATCATCTATTGACTATGCTGCTAGTGATGGCTTCTCCAGTCTTAGCCTCACTTAGGCTTGTGCAATTTGCTATTGTGATCATACTAAATATTTTTCTAGCATTCAGAGATAGCATTCTGTTGACATAGCCTTCAAGAATCCAGGGTCAAAGTCTACTATAGAAAGATATCAAAGTACTATAAATAAGATAGTATGATGAGTTAGTCAATTAGCACATTTTGGATAACTATTGCAAATAACTAAGAAACTCAACCCAGAACCAAACAGAAAAAATTAGGCAGGATTGCATTTGAGAAATAATATAGTGTACTCATATCCTCATGCACATACACACACACACACACACACACACACACACACACACACACAAAGAGAAATGCATAATGGACAAAAATTCGGTCATGGTGTTAAGTAATCATGGAGTTAGAATTTGGTTCAATTCCTTCTTCCAGCTCAGGCCAGCTCTATGAACCTGGGCAAGACATTTTAACATTTCAACAATACAAATGATTCTCTCAAGCTGCAGAGCAAATGCCAACCTGATAGAGAAAAGAGTTTCTTCATGAAAAATTGCCTACACCAATGAAATCAGAAGTCTATTAAAAAGAAAATTACTGGTGATGCTATATGACTGTGGATCATGAATACCAAAATCTTATAGGAAGAAAAATCTCAGGTAACCCAAAGGGAAATGGAGAAATAGTCAGCCAATCAGGATGAGTTGAGGAGGAAAAGTAGGCTATCACATTTTGCCAAGAGAACTTATTTTTTTTTCCATAATTTCTTGGCTGTTATCAAGGAAATGTACACTCAAAAGAGGGTGGGAAAGTTTTGTACTAGAAGTGAGAGATAACAGATGGCCAGGCCAAATACTGCACAGGCACTCACAAAACATTAAAAGACCTCAAGCAAAGCCTCAATAGATGAGGAACCATTAATTATAATCTGTATCAGTAGAAGAAGCACCTATAATCAATAAGGGGTATAATATATTGGAATACTTTAAAAAGTGATGACCATAACTACCTTTTCCATACTCAATATCAATCCTCTTAAGATTGTTTCTTATTAAGCATACAATAAGATAAGGTTATGAAAATATTTCTTCTTTAAACCACTGTTTACATGGCATAATAGAATTTGAAAATGTTGACTTAAAGACATATACCATTCAATAACGTAAGTTTATTGGCAATCATTAACCATCTATCAAAGACTGAAATTATTCTTTATGATTAAATGGGTTCTAGTGAGAATCGATTACTTAAAAGAATGATTTTTTGCTATTTTTTTTACTTATTTGGAAATAGGAGAGTAAATGATGATGTTATTCAGTCTATGAGAAGAACAATGACATATTAAATATTGAGTCAGCATAAGAACCAGGAAGACTTGGTCTGGGAGAACCAGACCTTACTTTGGTATGCATTGCCTATAGGAACCCAAGCAAATCATTTATGCTTTCAAAGCTAACATGCCAAATTACATTGGTAAAAGGAAGTTCTTATTGTAAGCTCCCCATAAACAACAAAATCAGTCTCCTACTCAGTATTCAGAATACCACAAATTTATTGCCTCTTTATGACAGGCATGTTAATAATATCTTTAGGTATAAGTGTAGAGATAACTGAAAAAAGTTGGAAGACCTGTTAAAGGAAGCTGGGTGGAATTCAAATTGAGCTCTGCACAAGTCGTTTAATCTCCATCTGCCTCAATTTCTTCAACTGTAAAATTGGGATAAAAATAGCATTTACATCCCAGTTAAATGTTGGGAAAAACCAAGTGAGATGAATACAGTTGTCTAGAACTTCATAGTTGCTTAATAAATACTTCCCTCCTGTCGGTCCATTATTCCTCAAGTATAGAAGGATTCAGAACTTGAGCATGGACTAAACTTACACTTTGAGTATGTGAAGTTCCCATAGAAGCATGAATCCAAGACAGCAAGAAACTTAGGCAATCATTCTTGCAATAATTCCTTTAAAACTAACAGTTTTCTCAATTTTGTTTCTCCTATACTAGGATTCGACATTAAGAAATAATAGTTGCCTATTATTTACAAGTTTATAATTTTTTTAATTATCTTGTTTCCCTGCCTAGGAATGATTTACATCAACTTAAGACTATATTATTCATTTGACAAAATATAAAAACCCAAGCTGCCAAATCAGAATTATAATCAGATAAACCATCTGCTTCTACTTGCAGCCAAAACATTCCTGATAATGAAGTGAAGTAATGGTCCAGAGTTTTAAAAGCATATATTTTGTGAGTTTGATTCTGTTTTTATACTTATATACAAATATAAATGATTTATCTAATTAATGATATAGCAATTTACAAAACTTCAAGAAAGAGAACCTGGGTCCTGCTTTGTAGACTTAACACTGCACAAGGTGAAGTACTATTTACCTTTCCTTGCCTGCTCTACTCGTCAGTTACTCTAAATTCCCTCCTAAGAACAGCATGGCACCTCCAACATTGATGGAAGAGCAGCCTAAGAAGAGTTTATCTTGCTTTTATGTCCTTCTGACTTGCTATTTTTCTGGCTCATAATTTCTCTACAAAGAGATGGATCAGTATTTGATTTCATTTGAAAGGTGTTCCTTTAATCTGAAAATTGAAAGAAAAAATGTACTAATACTATTTTTTTTAAAATTTAGTCCTATAAAAGTAAAGAATAGAATATATTTAAATAAAAACTTGATTTAAACAGGAATGAAATACAATAAAGGATGTCCCAAAAGTCTTAATGACATTTTAGGTTTTTAATAACTTAAAGTTTCAGGTTTTAATAACTTAAAAACATACACTTTTGGGACAATCTGGATGAAGTATTATTAATAATGCAGTTTACAGCTTAAATACCTTTAAACTGTACTAAGACCCTCTCCCCATACATAAACTAATTCATGGGTTGATGCTGGCAACATTTTGATATATTCAAAAAATCTGCTTGAAAAGAGCCACAATCACATCTACCAAGACCCAGTTCCACCACTAACTATTATGACCATGAGCAAATCACTTAGCTTCTCTAAAATCTTAGTTCCTTCATTTGTACAATAGAGAGAAATGTGTAATCTCTAAGGACTTTTTTTCAATTCTGACATTCTATGACTATCTTCTGATAACATCATCTGCTACATCCTGTTTTCTATTCCATCCTAATTCAAAGCCATTTCACTCCTCATTTTCTTCTGCTTTAAACCTATTCACTCCCCACTTCCACTTTCAACATTCTTCTTGCCTTCCTATTCGAAAACACTTTATATAATACATTTTTGCCTAAAAATCAGGTAAGAGACATCCAATATTAAAATAAATTATCTCCTTGTTTATTTGTATACTCAGCTGTTATTGGTGAACAGCCCCGGTTATGGCATAGAGGGGAAAGAAAATGACAAGTTGGGTCAATGGGTATTCTATTCACTTGAACAAAACAAGCCTTTTAAAAATCCATAGGTACTAGTTTCAGTGGAAATTCTCTTCAAAAAAAAAGGTGTTCAAACAGAGAGATGTTCACTAGAAATCAAAATGGAAATTAGTCCTTCAGAAATATAGAAGACTTGTAGGTTTAAACATCAATGACTAGTTCATGAATTATTAACTAATCTGAATGGTCTTGGCTATATTTTATGTGAAGTCATTTTCTTACTTGTAGTGACTCTTGAACACTCAGAAATTTTTTCGCCATTCTTCATAGATACAGTTCATTTTCATTGACACTGACATTCTAAAATGATCTTAATACAGAATGTAAAGGTAATAAACATACATGTTTGTATAAACATATGTATGCATGTATGCATATACATATATAAATATATACATATATATGAAACACACTGATATTCAAAAAAGTATGTAAAATCTAATGTTAGGTTTCACAAATCAATTTTTAAAAAATACTTTTATTTACATTAAAGTAGGAATTCATAGTTGTATATATCTGAAATCACTGAGACTATCATTAAACAAGAGATCACAAGAAAAATTTCCTCAGATTGGTTTTCCACAAGCTAAAAAGTCAAAACAAGTCACAAAACTTAAATCTTAAGAGAATCAAAAGTAAAATTATTATTAAATGTGAGACATATTAATATGTTGATGAGTGGTAACTTTTAAATGTTCATCATAAGCCTCAATACTCACTCATTCAATGAGTATTATCAAAAAAAACTATATATTTGAAGTTCTTAGAAAAAACTTTAATATGTAACTAAAACTACTATATATGCAAAATACTGAAATTCAACTTTTTCTTTTATATGGCATTTTTGTCAAAAAGAAATGTTTTGAAAATCAACCTTAGTAAACCTTCAGTGACAATTTATAGAACACAGGTGGGTTCCTAGGAAACTCCTTAAGTTAAAGGTGGTAAAGGAAATCTGGTTCATTTTGAAGAAGTCTATATTTTGTTCTGCTTTATGGTTAGTGGAAAGTAAACACAAATATCACCTAAAATAATCATAACCTTTGGATTTCCAATATTAGTCAATTTATCTAACTTTTATCCCGCAAAAACCAGATTTGGAAATTACTCAGAAAGCAACTTATTTCAGAAAGAGCTTGTGTTAAGAAAACATGACTATAATCCAACTGGTGCCATTACTCCTAAAAGTTGTATAAGTATTTCAAAAACTGCCTCTTTTCAAGTTTTATACATCACTTCTGAAATTAATTGTCCTAATTAACCTTCTCCACCCCTTCCCTCCCCCCAAAAGAATACCAAAAAACACCCACAATTTCCTGCATATATTCTATGATCTTCTGAAGTCCCCTTGGGATCCTTTCGAATACAGATTTTGCACGCATTGCAGTGACTGGGCTAATATAATAGGTTTCTATTTTGGTGTCATTCAAGAGATGCTGATCTTAAATCAGGGAAAGAAGTAGTCACTTCATGAGAGGTAATGGATTCTAAAATAATTACATGCAAGATATACAAGCTCTGTATAATACAAGATAAGTTGTAAATGATAAATAACACCCTTCTAGAAAATTAGCTTAATCCTCAAAAATAATAAATGCATATTTAATTACACTGTGTGCACATCCTGAGATTTTTGAAACATTCGGTAAGGTGATTAATCAAAAGTCAAAAGATAGAAGAAGGTAAGCCTTAACTCTAGCCAGAAGGCCTTCTCTCCCTTTTCTGTATCTTAAATACATCACAGGAGCCCTGCACATTTCCCCAGCAACCATAGAAGACAACCATTTAATCATTTCTTAGAAAGTCAGTACTAAAGTACTAAATCGAGAAAAAAAAAAACAATAAGCAATGCTACAGTAGCGGCTAGTTGTATCTAGACACAGCAAATTATTTCCTCCTCAAGAAAAAAATTCCTTCTCTTCCTGTTATTTATTCAGTAGTCTTGTATAGCACCTTTCTTTCTGAAGATTCCTGATTTCCTCCTCTGTTATACAAATAATCATAAACAAACTAGGACTTGGAAAAAGGGGCATGAAGCAAGGAGGGGACCTACATTTCAAGGCATATGTTGATCTAGAGCACCTTTTCTTCCCTAACTATCCCACATAGGCTCATTTTCTCAAAAGCTCCAACATGAGTTTAGCCAACAGAGCCTCCAGGAGGAACATAAATTGTTAGGATTCCGGCTGCACATGCGTGAGGACAGGAGTGTTCACGCATCGGGGGCTTTTACCCCATATTAGTTTCTTAAGTTTGGATCAAGAGATTAAACGCTGTGGTTGCAACTGAACCGGGGCACAATCATATTAACAAAAATCAAAACAAACAAAGAAACCAAAAGTAAATAAAAAGCCCTAAGCTAAGCTTTAAGAGATACTTTGCCCAAAGCCGATATATCTCAGTTTTAGAAGCCAAACCAAAAAAGAAAAAAAAAAAAAACCTGCTGATCAAGTGAATAAGTGAGGCAACCAGAGGCGCCACTACCACTTTTCCCCATTCAAGCTCGACCTGTTCAAAAGTTTGCTCCTTTTCATAGCAAAGACACTAGAACAACCAGTCTTAAAAGATAATGTTTAGGGGCTTTTCTAGATTAATGCCGACAGGGGCACTGGTACAAGTCTGTGATGCTGGGCAAGCCAAGAAGAGGGGGGAAAGGCAACAGGAGAGCGGGGACAGTGCCTCCTCTAGGTTCTGTCCAGCGCCGAAGCACACTGTGGGCGCCTAATGTGTTTACTAATAACAGTAAATATAACAAAGAAGAATCACGCTCCCCCCTTCCAGTTCCTTCAGGCTGGTCACAGGACAGGGTTTCTTTCCTCGCAGCTCAGTCAGAGCTCAACTACTCTGGGGTAAATAAAGGGGAACAGAAAAGGAGTGCAAGTAACAGGAGGAGGTGGAAAGGAGGACAAGGAAGGGGTGGGGGGAAAGAAGCTAAGAAGGGGGTGCAGAAAAAAGCCAGAGAAGGGGTGCAGGATAAAGCAAGGAAGGAGGCTCAGAAAAGGGAAAGGGGTGTGGGAAGCCGGGGTTACAGCGAATAAAGGAGTATGTAGAGTGAAGTAGAACAAGGTAGAAATAGAGCGAAAAGAAAAAGGAAGACGTGGAAATTTTAAAAAAGTGAGGAGGCGAGGAAGAAAGCGCGGTGGAGCCGGAGTAGAAGGATGAGGAAGGGGAGGGGAGGAACAGGCACAAGTCCCTGGTCCAGCACCGAGAGGAAGCCCCTGCGCCCCCTCCCGGACCCCCGCTTCCCCCTCCCAGCCCGGCCCCGGTCACCTTGCTGTAGGCGTAGTAGCCCAGGCACTGCGCGAAGTCCAGGCCGGCTGGGTCCCCGGCCGCCGTGGGGTAGAATCTCACATCCATGCCGGGGACCGGGGCCCGGGCCCCTTTGGGGAGAGGCTGAGGGGGGCCGCCGCTCCTGCCTGCCTGCGGGGCGCCCGGCCGGGGGCGCCCGGGGGGCTGAAGGAGGAAGCCCGAGCCGGGCGGGAGCGGGAGCCGCCGCCGCACACAAAGGAGCCACGCGAGCGAGCGAGCGAGCGGCGGGAGCGTGGGCGCGGGCGGACGCCGGACAGGAGGACGAACGGACCGAGGGACGGACAGAGCGGCTCGGGCCGGAGTAGGGGGCGGCGCGGGGAGGATCCGCGGGGCTGCTGAGCGGAGGACGGGGAGGCAGCGCCCTGCAGCCCGCGGGGACGGGACGGGACGGGCTGGGACGGGCTGGGACGGGACGGGACGGGACGGGGCCGGGCGCTGGAGTTTGAGGAGCTCGGAGGGGAGCCGGGCGAGCCTGGAGACGGGGCGGCGGTGGAGGCGGCTGCTGGCCCCGCTCCTCCCCGGGCGGAATGAGGGAGAGGCGCTGAGGAGACAAGGGGCCGGGCCCCTCCCCTCTTTCTCTCTCTTTTCCTCCCTCCCTCCTCCTCTCCGGTCCCCTCCCTCCCTCCCCGCGCCGCTGCCGCCGCCGCCGCCGCCGCCCCTCCACCCCTCCCACCGCTAGCAGCTGGCGCAGCTCGGCTCCCGGGGCCGCCGCGCCCCGCCCAGCCCCACGCGCCGACCCGGGACCCGCCTCCAGAGCGGAACCTTGCCCTCCCTGCAGCCCTCCGGTCCCCAAGTGCTAGCTGGGTCCCCAGCCCTGCATGGCCACGAGTCCTCACTCACTCCCTGACTTCTCTTGCACCTACTTCTCCTGACTTGACCAGCCTAACCCCATGGTCTCCTTCCTCTTACCCCTTCTTCCCTGACTCCTGGCTCAGCCCAACTGTAACCCCAGCACATCACTCCTTGCGCCCTAGATCTCTTTTTGTTCCTCGTCTTCTCATTCACCCCAGCCTTTCTTCACCTTGGCTTCTTTATTCCCATCTTTCCCCATTCTTCACATCACCCCCCCACCAAGATCTTTTTAGCTCAGTTTCCCCACCGCTTTGTTCTTGCCCCACACACTTTCTCCTGCAGCCTAATTTGCCCTACCACACCCATCAACTTGTATTCCCTTTTCAAGACATCTTTCCCCATTCTTGCTTCCCCCCCCAAGCGTCTCCTCAGCCCATCCTTTGCCCACGAGCTTTTTCAGTCTTCTTTCTCCCTCCTCAACCCTCTCTTTTCGCTTCTTACTCTTGAGCCTTCCCGTCACCTACTTTCTTCCCACTACCTCATTACTTTTTTCTCTTTTCAACTCCCAACTTCTCTCGTTCGTCTCACTCAGTCGAATCTTCCCCCCTTTCTCATCCTTCAGAATTCTTCCCTAATCACTTCTCCCCAATCCAGGTTTTCTCCCAACAACTCCTCCTTTTTCATCACACCTTCCTTCCCCTTACTATTCCTTCCCCTTCCCCTCCCTACTCCTTCTTCCTTCAATTCCGTTTCCTCCAATATTCTCATACTTCAGTCCTTTTACCCCAGTGCCCCACTGCCTCGGCCCCATTTCCACTTCTCTCTTCCCAGTCTTCCCTCTTCCTGTCTTCCTACCTTTTCTTCCTTTTTATCTAGTTATTCTTTCAGTCACTTTACTATATTTCCTTTTCTCCATATCTTTCTCTCAATTCTTGTCATTCCTTCCCAGTTCACTTCCTATCTTCATTCCCCTCTCCATTCTCCTTGTTCTCTCGATATTCTTATCCCAGAGTGCCTAGCCTCCTGCCACAAGGTGGCCTTTACTACAAGTTTTATGGGAGTTCTTTTCCCTCAATGGCATCCTCTGCCCTACTTTCTTTCTCTTCCCACCCCCACCCCTGGCTGTTTCCCTAGCTTCCCCTCACTTGCTGACACCTTTAACACAACAGCGACACTTGGTGCACCTGCTCTCCTGGGCATGGTTTCTGACCTGTGTCTGTGATCCTGGAGACTCTACACTTAGTTTATTTTCTTAAAGGGAATTTGGGTTTAACCTTTCACAGCTGGATAGAACTGAACTTTACAGGTTAAGCTTCATCTCTGTTTGTTCCTTATTTTCCTTTGGTCTTGTTTTGTATTCAAAAGGTATTTCAGTAACTGGATCCATCTAGACTCTCTCCTAGAGAAAATGTCCCAATTTTCCTAAAAGTCTCTGGATGATTAACTTCTCCACACTCGACTAACTCAGCCCCCCTCTTTTTTCCAAAATAAAAGAGAGAAAATGAGGGAACTTTAATCTCTCTCTCTCTCTCTCTCTCTCTCTCTCTCTCTCTCTCTCTCTCTCTCTCTCTCTTCCTCTTTCCCCCATCTGTCTTACTGTCTCAATCTCTATCTGCCTATTTGTCTCAGTCTCTTTCTTTTTATCTGTCTCTCTAAGTCTGTCTGTTTCTACTTCTGTGAGTCTCTATGGTTATATATATATATATATATATATATATATATATATATATATATATATATATATATCTGTATCTCTCTTCAACAAAATGGCTGTGTCTGTATCTCTGTCTCTGAATCTCTCTCTGGGTGTCTCTGTTTTTCTCCCTCCACCCAAACTTCATTGCTTAAAGTTAGTGATATCTTGACTCTTTGCCATAAAGAAAGGAAGACTCATAACAGAAAGTTATCTTCTCAGTCCCCCCTAATCCCCACCCCACCCCCTACACACACACAGATACCCATATTGATTTTTTCATTTTTGTTTATTTTAATAGGCAGTAAAATTCTTGTCATTCCATAAACAGACACAATATTGTTTACCCACAGTTGTGAAATAATCATACTGTGACAAGTAATTTTTTTTTATTTGCAAGGCAATGGGTTTAAGTGACTTGCCCAAGGTCATACAGTTAGGCAATTACCAAGTGTCTGAGGTCAAATCTGAACTCAGATCCTCCTGACTCCAGGGTGCGTGCTCCATCCACTGCGCCACCTAGCTGCCCCGTAATTTTTTTAAAGTAAGCACTGACTGCCTTTTTCTTTTCTTCTTCTTCTTAACCTCCCTCATACTCCCACTATCAACAGTCACCTGCCAAGTGAAGCTGTGGATCAAGATAGTGACTTTCTATGTATTAATAATGAATTGTACCTTTGAAGAAAGAAATAACAAAATAGATCAGTTAACTTAAGTTTTGGTCATTTCATTTTTTTTATTCCTGGAAGAAACTTTATTGTTTCAGAAAAAAAAATGAGAGAATGGAATAAGGGGAAAACTGCAAACATGTTGTCCCTTAGCTACAGTCCCCCTTACCAGAAAAGGTTCAGTTGCCTTTCCTGGGTTTCCATTTAACATCTACTACCCAGCAGTTGTTCCCTAATGGCACTGCGTGTAGCACAAATTGGCAGTGAGTTGAGATATTATCAGCACAACACCCCATTGAGTAAGTTCTTGAAACATAGAAGTTGAGGCCTTTTCTCCTTGCCACTGGGCTCTCCTGGCCTTCCAACCAATGAGAATCCTAGGTTGCAGTGACCACCTGTTGTCTAGGAAGTGAGCATACTTTAAAGTTTCATTATTAGCATTTAACAATACAGAATAATATGAGATCTGTCCACATGAGAGGGATTGCCTGCTGATCTATGTTCCAAGAAATTCAGATAACTACTCAAAGTCCTAAAAGAAGAAAAAGGAAAGCTTTTCTTTGTATACCCCACTTCTTACCTTCACATATTCTAGCAGGCATCTGGAGCAATCTCGGGGTTGATTACAGCTGTGAATGAAATAGAATCAAAGTTACAGAGTGACTGAGCCTGAAGTTGTAATCAGACCTCAAGAAGTAGAAATAAAAATACTTTATGCTATTAGAAAGTCTGGAACTGAAACTGAACTAATGTATGTGTTAAGGATTATATATAGGATCAGCCAAGAGAATTGGACATTTATCAGTGTGGTACGGAATGCATTCAGAAGCACTGAGAAGACTTCATACCTTCTAGATCCTCCCCTACCAGTATATCTTGGTGCATAGGGCATTGACTCTAGAATAAAAAAGACAAGGATTCAAAGAAACTTGCCCAAGTTTACTGATCTGTAAAATGAAAAACCAGGACTGCATAGTTTTTTAAAAACTTTTCCAGTTTTCAGTCTATGGTCCTATGATTCATCCCTTTTAGATTTGATCCCTTTTCAAGTGTAAGTTCTCCTAGAAGTATGGGCAACTAAGTGGTACAGTGAATAGAAAGCTGGATCTGGATTCAGGAAGATTTATTTTCCTGCCTTCAAATCTGGCCTCAAAAGCTTAATAGCTGTGTAACTCTGGGCAAGTCACTTAACTCTGTTTGCCTCAGGTCCTCATCTGTAAAATGAACTGAAGAAGGAAATGGCAAACCACTCCAGTGTCTTTACCAAGAAAACCCTAAATAGCATCACAAAGACTTGGTCACAAGTGAAATAACTGAAAAACAACTTCTGAAAGTAAGAAATATTAAATTATCAGACCTCTATGTAAGTAAAAGATCTGAAATGATATGTTGATAATTAGAAAGGATAATAAGTCCTCTAAGTGAAAGGAGGACAAGAAGAAAAGGTTGAAAAAACAGAAATTAGACTTTCAAAAGAAACCTTACCTAACTTGCAATTTTGACTGGTTGTCTGCCCTGATTATCTGTTGGTCAATAAAGACTATATCCTTTAAATAAAAGACCCAAGGACCAAAAAGTAAAGCCCTACATTGAGTTTCTAAAAATCAGTTGCACAAATAATATGATAGAGATGGTTTGACCATATAGCCTGAAAACATTCATGGCCTGTGAGGTCAATGTAAGCCAATGATGTGATACAGCAACCAAAAGTGAATGTGGCCTTAGGTATCATTAAGAGAGGTACAGTTCCCAGAAACAGGAAGGTAATCAAATTGTTCCATCATCCTTAAGCAGTTCATATCTGAAGTATCCTATTCAGCTTTGGGTACCATGTTTTGGGAAGGATCAATTCCAGAGTCTTCACCAGAAGGGTGAAAGATCCCCATCTCATGCCATGTGAGGATTAGTTAAAGTAGTGGGGAGAATTATCTTGGAGTAGAGAAGATTTAGGAAGGATTGAAGAGTTATCTGCAAATATATAAAGGGCTGTCACATGGAAGAGAGATTATCTTGTCTAGAAGACTAGAACTATTTCACTTGGTGATCTCATCTGCTTTCATGGATTTAATTATTACCTCTAGAGTGATGCTTCTCAAATCTACCTTTCCTGCTCCAATCTCTGTGCTGACTTAAAATTTCACATCTACATCTCCAATTGCCTTTCAGATATCTTGAACTGGATATCCAGGAGATATCTTAAACTCAAGGAAGCCAAAATAGAACTCATTACCTTCCCCCCCCCCCCCACCAGATTCTCCCTCTGATCAGGTAAGTGGTGCAGCAAATAGAGCACTGGGTCAGAGAAACTTGAGGCTAAATGTGGTTTCAAACACTTATTAATTAAATGACCCTGGGCAAGTCATTTAACCATGTTTGCCTCAGTTCCTCAACTATAAAATGCTGGAGAAGGAAATGGAAAATCATTACAGTATCTTTGCCAAGAAAAGTCCAAATAGGTCACAAAGAGCCAAACAAAACTGAAATAACTAAAAAATAACATAAAAACTCCCCACCCTCACCCCCGCCTGTGCCTCCTATTCTCTCTATTATTATAGAGGACAATACCATCCTCCCAGGCCCTCGAACTCACGACCTAGGAATCATCCTGGATAATTCACCTCCCACATCTTTACTTACCAAAACCTGTCAATTTTACCTTTTTGACATCTCTTTATGTGCCTCCTCCCCTTCTCTGACATTACCACCACTCTAGTGAAGGTCCTCGTCACCTCATTGCCTGGATGATAATTGCCTGCTGTTGGGTCTGCCTGCTACAATGCCCTCCCTAACTCATTCCATATCTGATTCAGTCACTAAAGTGATTTTCCTAAACCACAGGTTCCATCATGTTACGCAGCAAATCCATACATTCAACAAACTTCAGGGAATTAACTATTGCCTCCATAAGCAAATACAAAATGCACTTTTTGGCATTCAAAGCCCATCATATTTCATATCCCTCTTACCTTTCCAGGCTTCTTATATCTTGCTCCCCAACACATCCCCTGATCTAGTGACACATCTGGTCACTTTTACATGCCATGATATTCTTTGAGAATGAGGGACAAACAGCTTTTTTTAGGGTAGAATTTTTTTTTTTTTACTTTTCTATGCATTCACAGAGCTATGCACAGGATGGCAGAGGCTCCTCTCTAGGACTCACAGCTTTTATTCTTCCTAAAGTTCTTCCTGTCACTTCCTGAACAAACAATTTATAACTTGATGTCTTGCCCCTTACTAGGGATATTTTAAAAGATAATCAATGGAAAAGAATATTGCTTAACCTGGAGAAATGAAGTTTTAATTATTTCCAGTAGCATGAAATATTTCCAGCAGTATGAAATCTGTTGAGGTGGTTTATTTGAGAACAGGATGACATTTCCCTTGCCAATTCAATCATATCCCTAGGTAATCATTCTGTCTATGGTTTTGGTTAGATCTGAATATTAATACACTATTAATGTAATAATTACTATAAATCTATGAGCTCATCAGTGTATTGCTTCAAATGAGTCAAATCACAATCCATTTAAATCATGTCATTGTAATCCTCATCCATGTATTCCATAAATTCATCATAGGGCATCTACCAAATATTCTGGGAACTGTGCTTCATTTTTCCTGGATTATTAGTTTTTCCAAGTTATATATTTTCTTCTTTTTTGGGGGGGTTTTTTGCAAGGCAATGGGGTTAAGAGGCTTACCCAAGGCTACACAGCTAGGTAATTAAGGTAATTAAGTGTCTTAGGCTAGATTTGAACTCAAGTACTCCTGACTTCAGGGCGGGTGCTCTATCCACTAAGCCACCTAGCTACCCCCTATATAGTTTTCTTATAAATCCTTTAAGCTACTTTTTTAAAGCTACTCCTCCATAATTCTGAGTTTGTAAAGTGTTGAGGTCTACTGTCCCCTATCATATGCCTCTCTATTACTCTTTGAATGATTCTCAACTTCAAAACTTTGAAGCATAAGAAATGCTACAAAAGTCATAGCTATACAGTAGAAGAGTACTATTATTTTTAAAAAGCCTTCATTTCTTGGAGTAATTAAAAGCACCCCACAATTTCCCAAAGGCAATCATCCTGGTTTCCTCCTATTCAATTCTGAGCCAGTTCATGAGTTCATCTAAGATATATCCTGATGGATGAGGTCTGTTGGCATTCATTCAACCATATAATATAATCTAGAGCAAGTGTCTGAAGAAGAGACCATGACCTGACTCCAAAGCAACCATGATCAACTAATCAGAGGAGTAAGAAATGGATCACATTCCTATCCTCTATTTTCTCACCATCCCCCATTGTAGCCAATTATGGGCTTTAACACAAGCATATCTACATTTGATTTCCAAATATTCCCCTTCCCTGAGCAAGCTTCCCAGATTTCCACATCTGAACCAGACATTAACCTCTTAGTGTCTCAAAGTAGTAGATAAGTGCCACTGGGAAAATTCTCCACCCCTGCCTCCAGCATATTCATAACCTGCTCTCCCAGATCATATTGTGGCTAGAGCAGACACCTGCTTATGAGATAGATTCTGTAATTTAAGTGAGTGGTCAAAGAATTAGAACCCTACCATCCTTTGAGACACTGTGAGTCTCCCAGAAAAAAAAAAAACAGGTATGGATAGGTTATTCTCTGCATTACTTATCTTCATTACATCATTTTTTCCCCTAAACCCAACCTTTATCCAAACTTCCCATTTGCTGTCAAGGGTGCTGTTGTCTTCCAGTCACCCAGGCTTGCAACCTTAATTTCATCTCCTCATTCTCCTTTATCACATATAATCATTGTCAAATCTTGTCATTTTACTTCCAAAAACATCTCTTGCATCTGCCTCACCTCTTTCTGGTCATATAGCCATCCTTCTAATTCAGACCCCTATTCACTATTACAATAGGTTCATAATTGGCCTCTCTATCTCATCTTTCCAATCCTTTCTCCAAATACATATCAAAATGAATTTTCTAAAAATTAAATCTGACTATATTAACAATTTACTCAATAAACTTCAACAAAGCTCAACCGAGTCTGGAATGAAATATTGTTTCCTCTTTATCTTATCTTTTAAAAAAAAATAGTTGTACAAGTTTTATAATATATCTAATCATTACTACAAACACATATAATTTCTAAATATATATACTTTTGGTTACACATGCTCAAAAATTTTTGCTGATGGTGTATGCAATCAAAAAAAGTTTGGAGACCCCGGATAGGCAATAGACATTCTTGAAATACATGATTTTTCTTGTACAGATGGGTCAAATTTTCTTAAATTACTATGCATCTAGGGGCATTTAGGTGGTGCAATGAATAGAGCACTGGCCCTGAAATCAGGAGGATCTGAGTTCAAATCCAGTCTCAGACACTTAATAATTACCTAACTGTGTGACCTTGGACAAGTCACTTAACCCCATTGCCTTGTTAAAAAAACTAAAAAAATTACTATGCATCTTACTTAGGTTGTTTTCCATTGTTCTGGGTTTTTATGCAATCAGCACTTTTGACTTTAAATAGAAGCATCTAGAGAAATCACCACTTGTAGAAAAAAAAACCTCAAAAACACTTTGCTTTATTTAAAGGTGATGATGAAAATTTCCATAGTTATCAGTGGTATTTTGAATCTGTGTTGGACCAACTAAAAATGACTGACTTTAATAGCACTTCAAAGTGGACAAAGTTTCTTTATTTATACTATCTCATTTGATACTCCCAACATGTGAACTATTTGTTATTTTTTTGACCCATTTCACAGATGAAGAGACTAAGATTCAGACAAGGTAAGTAAGGCATCCAGGGTCATTTAATTCTGAAGCTAGATTGGAGGCCAGACCCTAGTCCAAACATATACTATACAATAGTACATTGTATGTAGAGAAATATGTGTGTGTGTGTGTTTGTATAGTACTTTTGATTCTCCATGACAATGGTCACTCAATCTATCAGTATGGTAATAGAAAAAAATGTATTTTTAGATTTAATTCTTGTTTTGGAACCTTAGGCATAACAACTATAATTTTGTTACATTTTGCTTTATTTAAAGGTGATGATGAAAATTTCCTAGTTATCAATGGTACATTGACTATCATTTTGAAAGCTTATAATTTAAGTGTGAAAGTAAATTTCATCAATTTCAATAAAATTTAAGACTAATGCATTTTTAAATATTTAAATACAATTGTACCTACTACTACATTGTTTAATATCATTTTAAGGGTCTAAATTCTCTGAATTGGTGTAAGCAGTTTTGTTCCTGAAATATTACAAAAAAAGTTTTAACCAGGAAGCAAATAATCTTGGATTAGAAGGAATATGTTCATGAGCACATCTTAAACTGGTTGTGAATCTATGTTGATTAGTGCTAATGATTATTGATTTAGAAGTATCACAATATTCAAATGTTTAGCAAAAAATGCTTTTGAAGTACATAACACTTTGGAGAGGTAGCAAAATGTTGAAATTTTGTGATTAAAAAGCTTGTCATTTATATGATTCAGGTCAAAAATCATGGACAATATTAATAATAACTCACATTTATAGAACAATTTAAATCTCAGAAAGTGCTCTTCTTATAGAACAAGCTCATGAAGAAGATGGTGAAAAAAAACTAACACATCCCATTTTGCAGATGAGGAAACAGTCTCAGAAAGAGAAATAGAATTACCAAAAGTCACAAAATTAATGAATGCTTGGGTCAAGAACCAAACTAAGGGTGTTCTAGTCCTCTTTCCACTATACCATGATACTCTCAATTTGATATTTTTAATTTGGTTGCCATATGTAATCTAAGCTTATCTAGTAAATATGAAGTATAATTTAATAAAATGGCATTAATAATCTGAATTTTAGCAAAAATTATATTAAATTCATTTCTCTTCCTTACCTTGCTCTGTTGGAATTAATATGACCAAAATAATAGGGTCTGCATAAGACTTGCTTAGTTTTATTATTTACTGGGTCTCTGGTTTTCAATTAAACAGTAATTTAACCTATCTTCCATTTTGCCCAGATTGGAGGAGGAGAGTTATAGAAATAGACTTAATTGTCTTCATTTCTTACAATGAAAAGTACTATCCAAATATTATGATCTGTGTTTAGAATACCCTAATGCAGCCAAATTAACAGAAACAGCATCAAGTGGAAATTAGCCAGACAGATACTATGGGTTTCTTTTGATCTATTCCCATAGTAACAACTAATGTACTATATTGGTTAAAAGTCTCATATTTCATTTTAGATCTGAATTTGGCTTCCTATCATACAGAATAGCATTTCCATCTAGCTCTGAAATCCTTGGTGTTTATAGTTGACTTTTGTATAATTAATCTCCATGAATTTGAAGAAATCTTTACATTGGAAAAATCAGTACCTCTTATTTACAGGATAAATCTAATACGGATAAAAGCCTAACCAAGCATTATCAGGATCTCTATTCCATACCCTCTTTAAAAGGGTATAGAGAGAAAATTCTGACCTTGGTTTCATCTTTACACTTTTATCTTACACTTTCTACAACAAATCTTAAGAAAGAACTTTTCCTAGGTTCTGAGGGTGTTCCAGATGGTGATTGGAGGGTCAGAAAACCTTTAAACAAAATATTTGTCATTTGCAAGAAGCTTTAAAATTTCCCAATAATTATCTTAAGAAAATCCAAACATCTCTGATTTGATATATTGGACCAATTTATGGATTTGATGTTCAGTCTAACATTTCAACTATTATTTATTCATTGCATACTACTAAAAGTAAACTATATGCTAGATACAGAGGGAGATGCAAAAATAAAAAATGGCACTGTCCCTGCCTTCAAATATCTTACAATCAAGTAAGGTAAATGAAGCATTATAGCAATAGCTAAAATAGAAATTAGATCATGAACATTAAAACATTAGTACAGTTGGTAAAAGAGAGATCAAAAGAAAGCTGTGAAAAATTTGAAGAATTATTAATTGCTTCTTCTTGTGGATAAGGAAGAGATGAGAGAGGATAGAAGTTAGAAGAATTAAAGGAATGCTTCTAGGGTTCAATATCATAGAAATATAGAAAATTGGAAATGGAAAAATAAAAAGAAACAAAAACCAAAAAAAAATTCAGTTTAGAGTATCTTATCTTACCATTACTAGGTTTGTCCATAATATCTTCTATATAATTGGTACTGATTAAAAAATCAAGGAAAAAGATCTTTTAGCCTAACAAAGATGTATTTTTTGCTCATTAGAGTCACCCATGGGTGCTTACTTCTATGTCATAACTACAGAGTCATCACTTGAAAAACTACAGTGCAAAAAAAAAATACTGAACTGAAAATTCATTCCCAGAAATATGAAATGAAGTAAGTATATTTGCCTGTGCCCTAACCAGCTCTCCAATAAACCTGTTTTAAAACCAATACACTCTATACAATGAGGAAGTGTGCAATTTTCAGTATGTTTACACCCTGCCTTTAAAAAAATTTTTGAGATTCAGGGAAATACTAAACTGTTTGGTTGTCCTGCGTGCTTTCTGAAATATATTCTATTTCTTTTAAAGTGAAAGAATGACCTCTGTTGCAGGAACAATTTTCAGAGACAGTGTGTTTATCAAATGGTTTCTCTGCCTTCATAAAAACAATTTATTTTCACTGAACTCTTCGAGATAAGCATCAAAGCCAGGAAGAATGTACAATGAAGTTTATAATTACACTGCAGAAACAAATACAGGGTAGTTTTTATTTTTGCTTCAGTGAAAGAGTATTTTTTTCAAAGAGACAAAGGTGTTTGGGGAGGTGGGGAAGCATGTACATGAGCAAAAAGCCAGGAAACCCAGAGGAATGGAATGAGCATGGCGTTCCACAAAGACTGTTGGCTAAACAATGAAAACTGAGGACCAAGTACTTTTCTTAAATAAAAAGTGGGTAAATATTGGACCAGACCAGGTCTTTGATTATTTAACAAGGGACATCTATAAGAACACTTGGGATAGAAATACATTAATCAGATATAATCCTTTTACTTGCTCTATTTTCCATTGCAGGCAATTATTATTTCTCCTCCTTGGTGCCTCTGATGAAACTCTTTTTTGATAAACATTTCTTTTTCTGGCCTCATTTCCCTGGAACGTTATTTTTAATATCCATAGAATAACAAAATTGTAAAAATAACTGAGAAGAGAACAGGTCTAATAAAGATTACATTTCTTAAGAAATGGAACAATTGCATTTGATCACATAACAACCTAGGATTCACAGCAAAATAATCTCCCCTGATTTGCATATATATCTGTGCACGCCAAACAGACGTGTGTTTGCTTTTCAAATAATAATGCAGGTGCACATCTTGCAGTGACTAAATCTCGAACTCATCAAACTGTTTCACCAGAGTGGGACATGCCCCTTTTTCTGGAACAGCTTCAAGCTCTTTCCAGCATTCCCACCACCTGTTTACTGAGTTCATACTCCAGAGTAGATGTATGCAATTAGAAATGCAGAATTGAAAATAAATGACCTTGTTTGTTATTTATAACAAAGAGACTCAGCAAAATCAATGCTGTGGAGCTCGACCTCCTAACCTGAAAGAAAGAACCACCTCATGCCTTTGAGGACAACCCACATTAGTCCAACCACAATATTGTTCTATAGCCTTGCCTTTCTGATGGACATTAAAGAAATATATTCAAAATATTAAATGTTTTACAAGTCAGGTGGGGAATTTGCATTTAAAAACATGCTTAGGCGCAGCTAGGTGGAGCAAAGGATAGAGCACCAGCCCTAGAGGCAGAAGGACCTGAGTTCAAAAGGAGGCTCAGACTGAATAATTATCTAGCTGTGTGACCTTGGGCAAGCCATTTAACCCCATTGCCTTGCAAATCAAAACAAAATAAAAGCATGCTTAATGAAAGTGGGCCATTTAGAGAGAAGCTGCCTTTACTTCTTAGCAAGCACAGGTAAAATCATTCAGCACATTTTCTTAATGTGCCGCATGTGTCAACAACATATTAAAAAGTTAAAACAGTAGTTCTGGGAATTTTTTAAAAAGTCACTGAGTAAAGATAAAATATAAAACTAGGAAACACTCAGCTCAGAGGCAAAGAAAACATGATGCTTCCTCATTAATACAGATGTGGCCACCATCTGTAATATAGATAACAGAACAATTTAAAACCATTTCACTAAGGTCTAGTCTGCAGTTTGGAAGGTTTAGAATCATCTCTTAGGTGGTTTCTGAAGTCCATGGCTGCTACCATGAGAAAATAGTATTTTCATGATGGGAGGCAAAATTGGCTGGAAGTCATCCACTGTTTAGACAAATAGATGATCAAGGCAGTCAGAATTAGCCCAACGGCTCAATACTCAAACCCAAATACAGAGGAGATCTGCATGATACTTAAGTAACATTTGGAAATACAATTAAAAATGCTTTTTGATAGTAGTTTACTAAGCTTCTTAAGACTTTAGAAAATATTTGTCTTTTTGATCCTTTGAAATGTAATGATTCTATATTACTGACCCATACTCCCTGTCTTGGATACAACATCCTACCTCTTTCATACCCCGGTTTACTACTTGGTAATAAATAACTTTTTCCTTTCATGTACCCTGCTTCTAGTCCCTCACTATCTAAATTGTTATTTGTTGCAGAACTATCCATGCAGACCAGGAAACCCTGTCAATGTTGCAGATGATTCCACAGAAGCATTTTCATTATATCTATGAATCCTTGCCTCTGACCCAAGCATATCCCAAAGGAATCATGCAGTTTAAAAGTCAATGACTTGAGATCTCTTCTTTTTAATATTCTAAAACCAAATAAAGAAAACTGAAGTAGGCAACATCTACTTTAGTTAATGAACAAAATTCACCAAATATGTTATGGTAAGAGTAATCTCCAAATTTCCTCTACAAAGAGTGGCAAAATAAATAAATAAATAAACAAAAAAATAAACCAGCTTGAGAGGACCTCAGGAACTTTTAGGGGAGAGGTTTGCCCCAAGTTTAAGTGCAAATATCTCCACTGAATCACCAAACAACAAACCCTGGATTGGGGGAGGGGAGTAGGGAGCTGGGTCTTAAAGCAACCTTTGTCATAGGAGTTTTTACCTCTAGGACAGTGATAGGGTTGGACTGCTGTGTAAAGGAATATTGAAGGACCCTCCTCTGTCAAGGGAGACCCAGCCCAGCCATACTGATCAGACTTGGTCCTGGGCTGTACAACTGGGCAAGAAGGACTCCCCCAGTGAGTATGGCAGCAGAGAGGTAGGGACCTTCTGGCTGGGGCACTTCCAGGGCAGAGGGGAAGCGCTGAAGTTTGCAGCCATGGGAGGAATTGAAGTTTACAGTTTAGTGTGTCTGTGGGGGCTCTAATTTTGAAAGTGGGACAGAGCTCATTAAATAACAATAGAAAGGACCTGAGACAAGGAGTACCTTTACCTTTTACCTTAAGAACAGAACATGAATACAATAATAATCTGCTAAAAAGTAACACAAAAATAAAAATGAAAAAGCAAAGGAGAAATAATTCAACCAGGACATCTACTATGGGAATTTAGAAAATCTGTATTCATATTCAGAGGAAAATAGGGATTTTTTTTAAAAAAATCACTCTAACCTCAAACAGAAATGTCAATTCATCATAAACCCAAAAAGAGTTCTTGAAAGAACTTAGAAAGGACATCAAAATTAAATTTTAAAAATTTTGGGAAAATAAGGGGAAAATAATAAAATCAAAAAAATTATGAAGAGAGGATTATACAATTGGAAAATAAAAAGATCCAATAACTTAAGCAAGAAAATACTTACTTGAAAACTAAAATTAGGCAAGAAGAAAGGAATGGCATAAAATACCAGGAGAGGAGAGGAGAGGAGAGGGAAGAGGAAGGGGGAGAAGAG
The DNA here is from genome assembly GCF_037893015.1 of Macrotis lagotis. Lineage (NCBI taxonomy): Eukaryota > Metazoa > Chordata > Mammalia > Peramelemorphia > Peramelidae > Macrotis > Macrotis lagotis. The sequence goes on along the minus strand of NC_133658.1, from coordinate 304,451,438 downwards.
AAAAGTAGATAGAAAAGAAATCAGAGCCAAAAGTAGCTAAACTTTTGGCAAATCTGGAAGGGACATAGAACAAAAGCCTTTCTTTACATGTTTGTTAACTAATTTGGTTCTAATGTGCAAAAAGTTACAAGTTTGGTATAAGATTTTGCATCTTGTTTTGAACATTTATTTGATTTGGCTGATATTAAATTAATAATTTTAAAAATGTAAGTTCTATTGCATATAGAGCATATGAATGATTTCTATATGTCAATGGAAAAAAATTAAAACACCAGTTTTCTAATACTTTTTACTTTATTTTTATTGTTCTTATTTTGACCAGTCTTGAAGACAAAGCTAATATTATAATTATTCTCCTCAAATGATGAACCAATTTATGATAATATACTAGAGTCCTTGAAAATAGGAGGAATTAACAAGTCAAAGGGAAGAAATTATTTGAAGGAAATTTTAATAGCATCATAGAATCATAGTTTTAAAACTCAAAGGAACTTTAGATGTCATTTATTTCATCTTATTTTACAGATGAAGAAAATGAGGTAGACTTTCCACAGGTCACAGAGGTAGTACAAAGTAAGACCTGAGATTTGAACCTAGGTCCTCTGACTCTAAATCTAGCCTTCTTTTTATTGCATTGTGATATTTCCTGAATCGGTTTCTTATTTCAACAAGCTGGTCATGTAAATTGATCCAAGGCCACCCTCTCTTCCCACCCCCCCCCCCTCGGTGGCAATCAGGTGAATATTATACATGCATATTTGTGTTAAACATGTTTAAAGAGTATTCATTTTCAATATGAGGAATTAGGATTAAGGAAAATGAAAGAAAACCATGAAATAGGAGAGAAATACTTAAGAGAAATTTTTTTTAAAAAGTGAATGAAATAGGTCTGGCTAGGTGGTGTAGTGGACAGAGCACCACCCCTGGATTCAGGAGTACCTGAGTTCAAATCCAGCCTCAGATACTTAATAATTACCTAGCTGTGTGGCCTTGGGAAAGCCACTTAACCCCATTGCCTTGCAAAATGTAAAAAAAAGTGAATGAAATAGGAAAGAAATACACAAGAGAGAATTCTTTAAAAGTATAATGTAGTTCATTAGATTCTAAAGGGGTTTTTGTTTGGTTGGTTGGTTGGCTGATTTCGGTTGTCCTAGCTCTCTATGTCCTTCATTCTTGAAGACTATGACATTAGGAGAGGTGATATCATGACAAGCATATGAATTGAATTTGAGTGAATGGGTGCTGTTATTAAGTCACCAGCCTCACTTTCTCCTCTGGATCCAGTGGCCAGATATGAATCATGAAGACTGGAGATGGCCCTGGATGTGAGGCAAACAGAGTTAAGTGACTTACCCAAGGTCACACAGCTAGTAAAAGTCAATGTCTGAGGTCATATTTGAACTCCTGTCCTCCTGATTTCAAGGGCAGTGCTCTATTCACTGTTCCACCAAGCTTCTCTTTCTCAGAGGTTCCTTAGGAATGTTTTGGCACTGTGATGGGTTTGAATCCTGAGGGCAGTCCAAGGGGGCATTTTCTAGCTCTTACCATGCAACTTAACTGAGACTCTCCCAGAGAGTTCACTCTCATCTTTATAATTTGTGTGCATCACAGGGCTACTCCATTTATTCAAAATTAGCTTCTCACAATGATGCCACATTAGATTCTAAATATAACCATTTACTTAATAAATTGGGCAAAATTAGTAACAATCATAGCAACACATACTTAATAAAAATCAAATGAAAGAATATTTTATAGATCACAATCCACATAAATCTTGATGACAGTCTTCTGGCAATATATTCAGTATCTACTAGGGAACTGGATAAATACTTAGAGAAACCTAACAAGGAAACATGATTAAAGAGAAAACCATGTGCTCAGGGTCTATAGATTTTAGCGTCTTCTTTCTGTCTGAGGAACTGTTTATAAAAGTTTCTTCATGAACATAGTTTCTTCATTTAACAGATGTTTTCACTACTATACTTTACTAAACACCCCACTGGGCATGATGTCTCAACCAAACTAATTGATCCACTGAGTGACGTTTTGGATTCACTCCTTACAAGTAGTGGAAGTTTGCTCATCTGGACTTAGCTTCAATAACTGTAATATACATCACTTAGAGCTTAATGTTTCCTTGATGCCCTCATCTGAAGTAGCATTGTGTTCTTTTAAGAAAGGGCAATAACTTTTATCCTAAACTTGACAAAAGCTTCTTCAGCTCTATTAATTTTCACAATTGTTCTCCTTTACCTCTGAGCCACAAAAGAAGACAATACAGAAAAAAACCATTTTCTGCATTCTTTTCTCTGCAAAAATTTATAATGGAGAGAAGAATACATTTTTTCTACTCCTATTTTTTTTTTAGCAACAAGTCATAATAGAGAACATAACATATTTTCTGCCTTCATCTCAGCATCAAGTAGTAGATAACCTTGTTGGTCAATGAATCTGCCTACTAATTACAGATAAAAAAGAAAGATAGTTATGGTCTCTGTTTAACACAATCTGAAATCTACCATTCATCTAGTTTTTTTTTTTAATTTTCTTTGTGAAGAATGCCATCTTAGCTTATGGTTATTAACCAAATTCTCATTTAATTTCTAAGTCAGATAAATTACATTACTCCCATAACTATTCCACAGTTCTAGAGTCCAAATTTACCCTGCTTTTAATCTAAAGGTTCTCCAATTCTTCATTTACAAATCACTGCAGTTTGCTGTGTTTTCCATTTGTTCTGTTCTCTAAAGTCAATAATTATTTATTAAGGATCCACTATATATCAGAGACTACTAAATGCTTGGGATTCAAAGCAAGTTCTCAAAGAATATATGATTTAATGAGGGAGACAACATGTAAACAATTATGTATAAACAAACTACATACAAGAGAAATTGGACATAGTCAATGAAGGTAAAGGGAGATTGGAAAATGAACCATCAAAGTAGAAGCAACTACTTTTTTTTCAGAAGCAGTGTTATGCTCCATATAAACTGTCATGAGTCACTTCTTTCCACTAATGTGCTACCTCATAAATGACTTTTCCTAAAACATCCATTTTGTCTTTGCAAAAATCTTTCATCCTATCCACTTAGAAATCTACAATGACTTCCCATTCATTATTCTCTGCATCAAGTACCTAGACTGATATTCATGGTTCTCTGTAATCTGATAGTATCTTAGAACCATCCATATATTTTTGTTGTTGCTGTTGATCAAAGACTTATTTTTTTCCCAATTAACTGCAAAAGATAGTTTTCATCATTCATCCTTTTACAAGTTTTCAGTGCCACATTTTCTTCCCTCCTCCCCACAGCAGTAAGCAATCTGATATAGATTGCACATATACAATTATGTTTAACATATTTCCATGTTAGACATGTTATGAAAGAAGAATTAGAACTAAGGAGGGGTGGGAAATGAGAAAGAAAAAACATAAAAGAAACTTTTAAATGTAAACATTTGCTCTGCTTTCAGGCTCCATAGTTTTGGGGCAGCTAGTGGATAGAGCACTAATCCTGGAGTCAGGAGGATCTGAGTTCAAATCTAGTCTCAGACACTTAATAATTACCTAGCTGTGTGTCCTTGGACAAGTCACTTAACCCCACTGCTTTGCAAAAAACAATGAAAGAATGAATGAATGAATGAATGAATGAACCAAAAATAAACCAGACTCTATAGATTTTCCTCTAAGTGTGGATGGTATTTTTCATAACAGGTCTCTGAGAATTTTTCTTGATCACTGTACTGTTGAGAGGAATTGCATCTATCATAGGTGATCATTTCACCTTGTTACTGTTAATGTGTACGGTGTTCTCCTGGTTCTGCTCACTTCACTCAGCATTAGCTCATGTAAGTCTTTCCAGGCTCTTCTAAAGTCCCCCCCCCCATAATGATTTCTTATAGAACAATAGTACTTCATAATATTCATATACCATATCGTGTTCAGTCATTCCCCAGTTGATGGGCATTCCCTTAATTTCCAGTCCTTTGCTAGTTCAAAAAGAACTGCTATAAATATTTTTGTCATCATTTTACCATTCCTGAATTGCAGATAAGGAAAGGAAATCCTAGAGAGTCGTGTGATATATATCCAAGGTCACATTGCATGGTAGTAGCAGTTACCTGATATTATATCATTCTACCAGCATTTGTCCCCTACTCTGTCAGTCTCCTCATTGATCTACAAACAGACTGTGCTCATTTTCACCCATGCACCTTTTCCACTGTGGTTTCTCCAGAGGACCAGGAGTATCTTCTGCCTGGCCCCCCAATTCTATGATGTCTTCCTTAATAATGTGGATACATGGTGAGTTTCCCTTCCAGCATCTTTCCTTGGTTTTTTTGTCTCCTTCCTTTTGAGTCACTACTCATTTTTCTCATTTTAACAGCTTCATTTCTTTCTCCTGATCTCTAAATATGATTGTCTTTGAATCTCTGTTATTTCTCTGTACTCCCTCCTCAGAAACCACATATCTAGATATCATAGCTTCAACTTCATGTTTTACTCTGATGTTCACAGCTCTCATCTCCTAAGTTTGAGTTCTGCATTCTAACTGCCTTATCTACATTTCCTCTTAAATAGGCAGTCATTCAATTAGCATTAATTTAGTGTCTACTATGTGCCAGGAATTTTTTTAAATGCTGGGGATTAAAAAGAGACAAAAGAGAGTCCCTGCCCTAAAGGAGCTTACAATCTAATGGGAGAGACAACTTTAAAAATATTTGTGAACATGATATATACAGAATAAATGAGGAAATAATGGAGACAGGAAGGGCACTAGTTAAAATGGGTTGGGAAAGACTTCCTGTAGAAAGTGAGATTTTAGTTTTAAGTTTAGTTTAGTTTAGTTTAGTTTAGTTTAGTTTAGTTTAGTTTAGTTTAGTTTAGTTTAGTTTAGTTTAGTTTAGTTGAAGGAAGCCAGAAAGTGGAGGGTTGTCTTGCTCACAGAATGGCAAGAAAGCCAGTGTCACTGGATCAAAGAATACATGGGGGATTATAAGGAATAAGAATATTGGAAAAGTGGGGTGGGAGAGGAGAGATTATGAAGGACTTTGAATACCAGAGTAGATTGTATCTGATCCTAGAGGTTATAGGGAGCCATTGGCATTTATTGAGCATAGGAATCATATGGTAGGACCTGCACTTTAGAAAAATTAATTTGGTGACTGGATGAAGGGCAGACTGACTTGGGTGAGACTTGTAGGCCTGCAGACCAACCAGCAGACTACTGGAAGAGTTTAGGTATGAATATCTAAGTGTTACTGTGATATATGAAACTAAACTAAACTGTCTCCTCCAATACCCAAACACCCCCCCCCCAACACACACCCCACGCAAACATGAACCCCAGCTATCTGCCTTCAGCCTCTTTCTACTTCATCTGCCACATCACTGCCAGATGAATCTTCCTCAAAAGAAAAAAAGTTTTGAAAGTGTAATACCTGTTTATTTACTGCTCCAAAATCCTCCATAGCTACCAATTGCCTCCAAGGTAAATTCCAAACTGAATCAGTCATATGTGGCACTCCAACAGAAGTTCTTAGAAGCCCCTTCTAAGTCTTCTCTCCTGCTACTGCTAAACATTGACCCTATGCTTCAGTCAAATTGTGATATCCACCAGTTCCTGAAAATACCCTATGATTTCAGTTTCAAATATAGAACATAAACTATGGAAAACAATTGGTACATAGAAGTGATTAATTGGCTTGATGAATCCTACCACTCTATAGGAAATTGATAAGATCATTTTGAATGTATTGGACTTATCCTAGTCAGTTGAATCTCTGTAAGTTTAGTCTGGGAAAGATCAGAAACAGAGATATGAAGTACTCTTGCCAACCACTTTGCCTGTTGCATTGCCTTTAAAACATCAGTACTAGAAGAAGGTACTATAAATGGATCAGATCTTGCTATAACTGAGAATTCAGTCTCACAAACATTTATTTATCACCTGCTATGCATAAGACATTTTACTAGGTGCAGGGATTCAGCAATAAACAAAATAGCACAGTTCCTTCTCTCAAGTAGCTTTCAGTCTATAGGGGTGGGTCAAGGGCAGAGTCAAATAAACCATCATCACCACTACCACCACCACCCCTATTAGCAACAAGTTAGAATAATTAAATTCATGGAAGAGGTCAAACAGAGAAGGATTAAGATTTAAAAAGGAATGAAATCACTTTTCTAGAGCAGTAATGTGAAACTCAAAAAGAAATGGGGCCATTAATCCACACCTAAGGATTTTAGCTGCATATTTACCTAGTTTGTAATGTTATCTGTGTCTTATTGTAATTTTCTTTATTTTACTGTATATTTCCCAGTTCTGTTTTATCTTGGTTGCCTGTACTCCCAATGTTGCCAAAATGTTTGACACTTCTCTTCTAGATGATGGGCATATTCAGGGAAGGTTAGATGGAAGAGACAATAGTCAAGCTGAGCTTTGAAGACTATCAGATCATAGACTTTGTACTCAAAAAGAATGTCAGTTATGATCTATTTTAATTTCTTTCTGTTACAAAAATGGGGGAAGTGAATGACCAAGACATTTATGGGCACTAAGCAACAGAGTTAGGATTTGAATTCAAGACTTCTGATTCCAAATATAGTATTCTTTGCATGACCCCAACATGAGAAAGATGGATGATTAATACTTATGGGGGATAAGGGTAATCCATTCTGGGCAAATGCAAATGCATAGAAGAAATAGAGAACTACAGCAGATGAGAAGTAATAGCTGACTGGTTTCCAGTGTTCCACAGTCCCCAAACCCCAGGGGCTCAGGCTCATATTTGCCTCCATGTGGTCTCATTTGCATTGAAAAATCCCACTTCTATTTCTCCTTGCCACTAGGCCCCTGATCTAAGTCAGCTGACAATCAGTCTGATTAACTAGTTGTGATGTTTGGTGATGGTGCTGTTATCTTTTTGTGCTACCTCTACAGGGAGACTATTGAAGACAATACCTTAAACTTCATGTGGGAAGTATTTTATATATATGTAAAAATACAGTATATACAAATTTATAAGTAGTATACTATTTGTGCATAAATGCACTTTTCAAACATTAGAATTGCTTTAGAAACCATTTTATTAATAATGACAATAAGCCAAAAGAATAGCTCTAATGGTGGTAGTTTCAGACACTTGTGACTAACTCTTCATATCCCAGTTCTGGATTGCCTACTCTGCTTTATGCTTGCAGCCAGCCCTGGATGTAAAAAATGTGTATAGAGCAGAATATTGGATGATTACCACAAAGAAAGAAATAAATGTGTATTTTCTTTCAGTTGCTCCTCTTGACACCTGGGTAAATTGTTGTTTACACAGGCAGATCACCCAGCCGCTCCCTCAAAGGTAAATAGTCTCTGCCTTCCTAGACCCAACACAGGCTGACTCTATTCAGCAAAGTTTGTTTCAAGGAGAAAGAGAATGCAATCCATTCTCTCTTTTCTAGCCAGGGCATTCCCACCACTACCCAATGACCTAGGAGTGAAGTCTTTTTTGAAGGCCATTTCAGTGCCCACTTCTCCCGTGTAAGATCTCGGGGCTCAGAACCAGAAAGAATTCTCAAGATCATCTAGTTCACCCTTTGTGTACTAGATGGAAATAACTGCTCAGGAAAAAAAAATAAAATGATTTGGCAACTGTCCTACCCTTAGTGTCAGGAGTCAGATTTCAAACCCTGCTCTCCTGACTGTTCACTAAACCAAACTGCATCTTTTAAACCATGCTGTATGGAATTAAATTCTTTTACCATAATCAGTTATTAGGGTTATTAAATACCCTTCTCCAAAAACCATGCTGCTGACCTATTATCCATCTCAACTGTTGATGGTTTAATGTAAATGTCTGAGGACTCCTTAATATGTTGGACCCTTCCACAGGTAGTTGCATTTTAACAGGAGACAGATGTCATCACCGTCATGACTAGAGACTGGGGCAGAATATCAAGTTTTCTGAGTCAAAGACTTAACTAGGGCATTAATCCATATAGATGGAGGAGGAAAAGCTCTCCCTGGAAAACAAAGAGAAAGATCAGCCTGGGAAGATTCATCAAGTCTCTGTCATAGTCTTTTAGCAAAGGGTTGTAATAAAACAGGGAGGAGTGGGAACATAATGCTAACAACTCACATTTAAGATATATTGATGGCAATAACTTTCTCCTATGGAGTGCTTTGACACTTATGATACGTGGTCCTCACAATGGAGAAACAATATCGAATAACAAATTCAGAGTAGTCCTTTAGGCTCAAGAAGCTTCTTGTTCAGAAGATCAGTCATTTTCAACTCTTTGTGATCCTGTGAATCAACTGTCCATGAGATTTTTGTCCTTAAAAATACTAGAGCAGTTTGCCATGAATTTTTTGTCAATCAATTAGAGGTTAAATGACTTGTCCAGAGTCACACAACTAGTAAGTGTCTGAATATGGATTTGAACTCAGATCTTCCTGACACCAGGCCCAACACTAAGTCAGCTATCTCAGGCTCAGGAAGGCGAACTGCCCCTGTCACATTCTAGCCATGTCATCATAGGAAAATCATATAACCCCTCTGTGCCCCACACAAAATCCCCTACAACTTTAACTTAGATAGCAAATGTAGAATTGCATTGGTAGAGGGAGTCTATTCTGGGAAAACACCATTTCAGTGAAATAACTGCTCCACCCCATAAATTTTCATAATAATTCTATAAGTAGTATAGACTTATTATTTTGTTTCCGTGCAGTATATACTTATTATATGGTTCTGTGTTACAGATGCAGAAACTGAGGTTTATATGTTAAGTGACTTATTTATGCAGCTAGTAAAGATTGAGACAAGATTTCACTCAATCTATAAATATTTCTTTAGCAGCTATGCATCAGATACTGTGCTAAACCTGAGGACACAAAAGATATTTACTGCTCTCAGGAAGCTCACTATAGTACAACATGAATAACAATAGATAGCAATTTGTTTATCATTAAAAACATTTTAAAATGTGTTACATTGCTTATCTCATCTGATCTCCCAAAAACCTTGTGAAGTAGTAGGTTCTTTTATTATCAATATTTTATAGCTGAGGAAACAGACTGAGAGATCTCCAGGATTATACAACCAGTAAGAATATTTGGGGTAGGATTGAAATGAGGGTGAGTTCAAGACTCATTGCACAATTTAGTTGCCTCAACTCAGGTTTCAAATGCTTAGAAAAGAGCAGACAGGAAACCAAATATGGTGGGGCATACCTCTGCACCCTAGTACTGAGGGGATCTGAAGGGTCTCTTAAGCCTCTAAATCCTGCCAGATGGGTGGGGCCTCTGTCACACTCCTCATCCTCAAATTACTTTTTCTAAATTATACAATATGTGTGTCATATCTCTGTATATGTTGTCTTCCTCTAATAAATGTAATCTCCTTGAGGACCAGGATTATTTCATGGTTTTTCTCTTTCTGTCTCCAGAGCTTAACGCTGTTTTTGATACATAGTAATTGTTGAACAAATAAGTGAATGTAACAGAGCCTCTAGAGTTCTCAACTAAGGCTACACTTATAGCTATTAAATCCTGAGGTCCAGTTTTTTCTTAGAACTCAACTTTCTGGAATTTGACCTCCTAACAATATCCCCTACTTCTGAACCTAATTGAAGTTTCAGATGCCTATTCAGCTTCTGTATGATGCCTTTCCTCCCCTTCCTCAATAAAAGCTAATGCCTCCCTCAACAAAATATCCTGGATTTATTATGTATGTATCAATGTTGTTTCTCATTCGAAAAGTGTAAGGGGTGACTAGGTAGCACAGTGGATAGAGCACTGGCCCTGGAGTCAGGAGTACCTGAATTCAAATCCGGCCTCAGACACTTAATTACCTGTGTGGCCTTGGGCAAGCCACTTGACCCCATTTGCCTTGCAAAAAAAAAAAAGTGTAAGTTCCTTGAGGGTAAGATGTGTGTGTTTGTGTGTGTGTGTGTGTGTGTGTGTGTGTGTGTGTGTATACTCTAGTGCCTAGCATATAATAAGCACTTAATAAATGCTAAATTGATTGATTGTTGATTAGTTTATTGATTGATTCCCCACATGCCTAGCAGGGACTAAAATGCCACTAATTTTTCCCACCCCAAAATGAAAAATGATACTGGATGACCCATCTTACCAATCATCTTTATGACTAACTGAAAGAGCGCATACGACTAAAAGTATATTGGCCATGTTAGAAGTATGGATTTCTGATGACATTAGCAAGACCAGAAGGGAGCATTTGCAAAATTTAGTTGCAGCACTGACTTTAAGAAGGTTTACAGCTATGACACTGGCAAAACAGCTGTTGCAGATACACTAAGCAAAAAGGAAGTACTTATTGATTGTAAAGCACTTTGGAAATAACCAAAGACCATAAAAAAATACTCAATTATTTCTGGGTTCATTTCCTATATGATTTTAGAAGAGTGGAGCTTAATGTCCTTAATATATTTATATCCTCTGACATGTTCTTGACCAAAATTATGGCATTTTTGAACTGGAAGGAACCTCCAAAGTCATCCAATCCACATATCATACCTATCAAGTAGTCATCTGGCCTTTGCTTAAAGACTTTCAGAAAGGTGAAACCTACTGATTTCCAAGTCATCCCATTCTATTATTGGATCATTCTAAGTATTTGGAAGTTTCTTCTTCGACCAAGGTTCAATGTTTCTTCTTAGCACCTAGACACATTGCTCCTACTTCTGCCCACTAGAACTAAGAAGAATAAAATCTAAGTCCTCAACCTTTCACATATTTGAAGATAATTATAATTTCCCACCCATACCCTCATCCCAATCCCAATACTTGTTTTTTTCTTACCTAAACACCCAAAGATCCATTCTTATCTGGCAAGATTTTAAAGTCCATCCTCATCTTGAATTCAATTTTGCAACTTATCAATGTTTTCATAAAATGTAGCTCTTGTATGTCGTATTGAGCACAATACTTCAAGGATACTTTGACTAGAACTATAACTTCTCTAATCCTGGACACCATACCTCTCATTGTAGCAGAAAATAATATTATCTTTCTCTTCTAATATATGGGCTACTCTAATTACGTCTGCAGTCCATTTTCACATGAGTTTGGTTTTTTTTAGGATTTTTTGCAAGGCAAGTGGGGTTAAGTGACTTGTCCAAGGCCACACAGCTAGGTAATTATTAAGTGTCTGAAACTGGATTTGAACTCAGGTACTCCTGACTCCAAGGCTGGTGCTTTATCCACTATGCCACCTAGCCGCCCCTCACATGAGTTTTTTCATGGTAATGCCTCCTCCATCTTGAACACGTAAAGTTAATTTGTTAAACTCAAATGTAATATTTCACATTTATCACTATTAAATTTCATTTTATTAAATTTGTTCTGATAATTTATTTTTGGATATTGACTCATTGCCCTACTTATTAGTTTCCCCTTCCAGTTTGGCGCTATTTGCAAGTTTGGTAAGCAATCATAAGAAGTTACTGATTGCCCCATCCACTTGTCACAGTGTAGTTACTAGTAAATTTTCTTTTCTGATTTTCTCCTTACAGTTCTAAAAGCCCCCAATAGAAACTAGGGGCATCTCTTATACACCAGGTCTTGAAAAGAAAGTAAAATTAAAATATCTTCTGAAAAAAGGTAGGTTGGAGCTAAGTTTAATCTTTTCAACAGCATGAAGTTAGATAGCCGAGTGGATACAGTTCTGGGGTCTAGATTCTAGAAGATCTGAGTTCAAATCAGTCTCAGACATTTTCTAGTTATGTGACTGAGTAAATCTCTTAAGGTTGTTTGACTCATTTCCTCATCTATAAAATGAGATGAAGAAGGAAATGGCAAACAACTCCAGTATCTTTGCCAAGAAAATCCCAAATAGGATCACAAAGAGTCACACACAATTGAAACATCTGAACAAAACAGAATAAAGCTAATCTGATAAAAGGCATTATGAAGGCTATAGAAAAACATTATGAGGAAGAGCTCTGTCCTTAAGGAGCTGATAGTCTATTTGGTGACATGAGGTCACCAGGAGAGATCAATAATATAACATATTAAATAGACAATCTAATATATAATAAATATAATATAGTTATATAATGAAAGATTAGACAATATCAAGCAAAAACCAGATTGTATGAGTTAGAATAGAGTGAAACTAGAGCTATTAGAAATCAAGATAGGAAGGGATGAATATTACTAAAGGAGGTTCTATGAAAGAGATGGCATTTTGTTTCACCAAGTTTACAAAGACCCCAGGGATCATTGTGCCTCTGGGCTTGGGAGTCTGCCCTTACTTCCTTATTGAGGACCAGGTTTCCTTAGAGATCTCCCTACTGGAGGTAGAGGTCTGATGCAAGAATCAGAGATGGTGTCTGTATACTGTAAGCACCCCTACTACAGAGCTTTCCACTTAACATCAACATCTGTGAACATAAGGGAAAACACACCATTCAGTCAAAGGGTAGAAGGTTGTTTAAAGAGGGAGTAAGGTGGGGGATTGAAGGAAACCGAAAAACTGAAATTCATTTCTCTCCAGACCCTTTAGAATCATTTTTCAAGGATAGGGGAAGGGAACAGAACTCCATTTCATGACAAGTGGTTAGAGTTTTTACTCTAACCTGCTCCTTCCAAACCAAATCAGGAAACAGTGGGAAGGGAATAAAAGACTATCAGCATCAGATGTAGCATTATTACCCTCAAGAGTTCACTGGAGAATACTAGCACTTTGCTGGGCCAATCTGCTTTCTCAGAAATCTTAGAGAGGACAAAAATAAATAGAGTTCTTTTTTTTGAAGGGGCCGCTGAGAGGGACATCACTTTTCATTTTCAGTCATACACACAGCCCCAGAAAATGCACAAGGTAAATTAACTAGCCAGTATGCCAACCTACACAAGAGAGGTGCAAGGAAAATGGATATACCACTCTCTCCAATGAAGCCGGGCTTTTATAATACAACCACAATCTCAGCAGTTTGCTTCAAAACCAAAAAATCTCAGTCAACTCCTCCCCCTTCCAAGAAAATACAAAGACTTTTCCAAGCCCTGGCAGGTGCTTTCCCCCTCATAAAACAAATACAGAAATAAATATTTACTAAGTTTAGCCAACTCAACATATGTCACCTAAGCACTGGCTTTTTTTTTTCTCTCCCCACCTGTGACCAAGTTCTTAGAACTGTGAACAAATATATAACCTCCCTTGTTTTTCTGAGGCCAGGTTTGGAGTCAAAATCCTTGGGTGATAGATAATAATGGAAGAAGGCAGGGCCTGAAGTTAGGAAGACTTGAATTCATATGCAAACAAGGACACTTTACTATCTATGTAAGACTCATAGCAAGTGTTATATAAATGCTTGCTATTATCATTATCATTAATCATTTAGTGATATAGATATATGCTATACCTTTGTGATAAAATATTTGCAGTGCCAAAGGAAGTTTGGATTTTATATGAAGCAGCTGCCATTGAATTTTTGTTTATAAAGAACTACAAATACCCACCCAATCCCCCAAAAGGTATGACAACCTCAGGGGCCAGGCCTCTACATTTACCGGCAACAATCTATCCAGTGGACATGGGTGTTGCTCTCTGTACAGACGACCTTGTATAATTTCTCATTTAACTATCTTTGGGAAAGAATAATGCTTGTTCTCCATCAAGAACTGCTCTCTATCCAGCCTCAGACACCTAATACTTACCTAGTTGTGTGACCTTAGGCAAGTCACTTAACCCTATTGCCCTGCAAAAAAAAAAAAAACTTTCTAAATCTGGAAATACTTTCAGGGGGTGATGTTTTGTTTTGTGGTTTGTTTCTGACTCTTTTGCTTTGTTTTGTTTTGTTTTGTTCTTAGCTGTTCATTTCCTTTTTTTCCTTGGTCTTGTGAGGCTAGACGAGTGTGACTAGACAAGATAGCAAAGTGCACTTCTAAAAAAAATAATAAAATTCCTCCTACCAAAGTAGTGGGAATTGTTTCTGTAAGACCCTCGTTTGTTACACAGAAGAGGATGCAGATAGTTGCCCAGTGAAAAGCTCAGATTAAGCTCACAACATAATTTCCATTATGTTAATGTTGCTTTAAAATATATTGCACAGAGTGCTGCAACAATCAAATTATCAATTATAATGTCTACTCAGAGTAGAAAAGTGTTGCAAACAGAGGGCTGATTACTGCTTCAGTACTTCCAATCTGCATACTCATTGTTTAGTACAGGGAAAACAAATTATCTTGTGTTGGCCCCAGTTCAAATTTAATTAAATGAGTGCAAAGCAATTATAATAAAGTACAATAGTGTAGTAATGAAAGGAAAATAACTCATTAACCTATTAATCTTTATTTATGTTCCTCTCAAATAACTATGTAATTTCTTTATCACTGTATCCCATAAGAAAAAGTCGGGTCTCATTGCTCTTGGCCTGGTTTAACAGGTCTTGTTTTACTAAGATGCTCTCCCTGTGACTATTTTTACCAACTTTCTTTAGCACTCAGTTTCCCCCCCACCCCCCAAACATACACCCTACTGGCATACTCCCCACCCACACATACATGTATGTGATCTAGATTTAGAGCTTTTCTCCCACATTTCCCTGACACTTGTCAGTTGTACAAGGTAAATCTCTCTAGAAGCTTTAAAGACTGCTTACCCCAGCATATGGAATAGAATCATCTTCTAACATCTGCTATGTAAGATAATGTGAGGAGGGAGGGAGGGAGTCGGAGAAAAAGGGAGAGAGTAGAGAGAGAATGGGGAGGGAGGGAGGGAGGGAGGGAGAGAGAGAGAGAGAGAGAGAGAGAGAGAGAGAGAGAGAGAGAGAGAGAGAGAGAGAGAGAGAGAGAGGAGAGAGAGAGAGAGAGATCAGAAACAGAGTCATAGAGAGATGGAAAGAGAGGGGGAGAGAGAGACAGTGAGGGACCCAGAGCGAGCCAAAGGAGACAGAGAGAGGAAGAGACAGAGAAGGGAAGAATCAGAGAATAGAGAAGCACAGTCAGAGTCAGAAATAGAGAAATTGGGGGGGGGAGCAACAGAAACAGACAAGGAGAGATCTTTTTTTTAATTAAAGAAGACCATGTCTGTTGTCTTTATGGATGTCAAAGCGATATAAAGAGACAGAAACAGAGATAGAGACCAAGAAAGATTACGTGTTTAAACAAAACTTCATTCCTCTTCTCTCTGACTGTTATAGCTTTAAATAGCTGTAGAGGAAAAAATCTCTAGGCTTCCCTTACAATTTGGTTTTTCAAGATACTGCTTTACTATGCATTCTGCCTAATTGAAGAGATCATAAACCATCCTCAACATTGTTACCACAAACAAAGAGGCAGGACAGTTGAGCTAAGAGGGCAAGAAGGCAGCACCTGGAGCCAGCAGCCCAAGGAGGGCATCAGTTGTTCCTCCTCCTCCTGGTCCAGAGAATTCAGAGAAGTTGCTATTTCCCAGGCTTTGTAGTGAGAAAGGCATTTTGTAAACTGTTAAGTTGCCTCACCTTGAACCTTCACTACACGCATCTCTAGATAGTTCTCTTATCACAGCTAGCTAGGAAAAGTCTAGGTTTCCAGTTTACAAAAAGAAAAAAGAAAAAAGTAGGCAGAGGAAAAACTGTGATTGCCAGGAGAGCATTTCATCAGGCACATCCTCAGAGCTGAAACCATGCCCTTTGCTAGACTCAATTAAATGCTTCTTGCTTCAGTTGAGAATTTTTTGTTGGTTCATTTTGATTTTGATAGGGACTAAATGTTACAATGGAAAGAGCCAGACTTTGTAGTAACTTTGGAGTAACATGAACCTGTGTTCAAAGCTCACTTCACACATTTACTACCTGTGTAATCTTGGGTAAGTCCCACCCTGAGTCCTTGCTTCCTTAAATATAAAATGAGAGGGTCAGACTAGAAGCCGTAGATTCTGTAGATTCATGTTCCTAT
This sequence comes from Macrotis lagotis, assembly GCF_037893015.1. Taxonomy (NCBI): domain Eukaryota; kingdom Metazoa; phylum Chordata; class Mammalia; order Peramelemorphia; family Peramelidae; genus Macrotis; species Macrotis lagotis. Next base: position 304,435,536 of record NC_133658.1, on the reverse strand, counting down.
GGTATCTCTGATGGGCACCACATTTGGATGATGACCTGGACCTATAATTGACCAAGACAAAGGGTCATCAGGCAGTACCATGACTTGAAACTTATATAAATCTTTCAATGATTCTACAATGGTTGCCTTTCTGCCACAAAACGCCGATTATTTTTTAACACCAGGACACTCTTAGTGATGCTGTTTGGCTATGGAATAATCTCAGAGAATCTAATCCATTTTTGAACAATGAAAAGAGGCATAGCAGGTCCAGGGAGGCAACAATATACTAAACATGACATGGTCAAAGGGCATAATAGTTTTATTTTGAAAGGAGTGTCAATTCACAAGTATTTATTCTTATAGATTTCTTTTAATGACATAGCTTTTATTTATTTAATCAATCAATAAATGAGGATTTATTAAGCATCTATTTTATGCCAGACATTGTGTGCAATGGAGGGTCATGGAAGGGGGCACTGGAATTTTGGGGTTGCAGAGGGTTGGGGAATTACATATTTAAAGACTGAGGGTCTGGGAACAGCTAGATGGCACAGTGGATAGAGCACTGACCCTAATGTCAGGAAGACTTGAGTTCAAATCCAGCCACAGACATTTAATAATTACCTAGCTTGTGACCTTGGGCAAGTCACTTAACCCCCATTGCCTTAAACAAATAAAATTTTTAAAAAAAGACCGAACATCTACCCTCAGTGAGTTTACAATCTGCAAGAAGTCAACCATGCTTATCCATGTCTTCTTTTCCTAAGGGAAGTATGAACAATTCTGCAAGCTTTATGAAGCAGGAAAACACAGCAAATACTACATGAGACAGAAACTGAATACAACCTCAACATGTGTTAGTAGTCAAATCTTCTAGTTTCTGAAAAAAAATAAATTTTTTATTTGTTTCTCTCTTAGACCCTGAATGGGTTAATGTGATGTAAAACCAAACCCTCTCTCTATTAAAGACCCGATTGAATTTAGAAATAACAGGTTTTCCTATCTAATTTTCATTGAACAGCCCCAAGTGAAATGGCTCGAGAAAGGGAGATTCAATGTTCTTCCCTATTCATTTTAGCAATCAATGGAACATTATATTTCATCAGTCTAGAAATAAAATCATTTCTTGGAGGAAGGACAGAATTGGTTACTCTGAGATCTGGGAAATACAAAAATCTCTGTTCTCTCCCCAGCATTATTCTTCTGGTCCTCCCACATATGTACATGGAGGGCTCTGTTCCATTATAAGGTTAAATTTTTGGCTCCCTTCTCTTCTGTCATATGCTATCAAGAATTAACTCTTCAGGCAACATGGGGCCATGTGCATATATTATGTTGTTCTCCAATTACTCATTGTTCAAATAAGGATAGATATCTGATCTGTTATTTGTCCTAGGGAACTTCTTGGAAAAGAAACACTTATAAATACAGTTAATTCAGCCAGCACCTTTTCTGCAATTTATAGTCTGACTGTTTTGGTACTACCTTAAACCCTATTGATAATGTCACCCATTGTCATAAGCAAGACTTGAACTCTGGTTTTCCTGACTCAATCAAGTTCTATATCCATTATATAGCAGCCTGTCTCTATTACTCATTTCTAATAAAAGTGTAACTCTAAAGTAACATCCCCGATTTTTTTAAACAAATCAACCAGAAATTAAGTCATCAACTAATCCACATCTTCCTTAAAGTAGTCGCTTCAGGAAGTTATTCACTTATTCCAGTTAAATATTTTGAGAAAATATCTTTCAGAATCTGGGGCACCTGCTTTTGAAAACCTTCAATGATAGTGAAATTTCCTCCTTTAAGTGGAGTTTGATTTTGAAAACAAACCAGAGTCCCTAAAAAGTCTAGTTGGATGAACAGGCTATCTGTTTCTCTGTCTGTTATGTGTGTATGTGTGTATGTACATATATATACATATATATATATATATATATATACACATATACACCCCTTTCTTTCTCTGCAAAATTACTAATAAAACACCCACCCACCTGTCTATATTTGTTTGCCTACACTTCTCTACATCTCCTTCACTAATCGAAGTCCTTACAAGCTGATTTAAATAATGCCATTCAACTGAAATAACCCTCTCCAAAGTCCAACTGAGACCCCCAAATGCAGAGTGTGAGTGCAAAATAATTCAGTTTGTCTGACTTAAAGATTATTAACAAATGTGCTATTCTTTACTCAATGCATCCTGAAAAGTATTCAAAGGAATCCTTCAACCCATAGTCCAGCTTGTGTATTTTCTGTATCAAGCCCTAATATTCTCTCATCCTGGTTGTACAAAGCCAAGAATTGAATATTTAACAAATCCATTCACTCATTTGTTCACTTAATACACATATGTGAATCTCTTATCATAGGCTGAGCTTTGTTCCAGGGAAATTAAAAAGTTTATATGAGACCTAAATCTTGTCCTTATGAAGCTCATAATGTTATAGATTTAATACGTACAGAGTATGTTGTAGTGGTATAAGTAATAGGTTTGAAATTAAGGAACCAATGTTGGTGTCCTGGTATACGGAGAAATTATAAGGAAGAAAGTATTGATGACAACTAATCCATCAGAGATAATAGTAACAACAACAACAATAGTAACATCAAAGAATAAATCATTTCATCCTTCCTCGGCTTCAAATTTCTTATCTGAGAATTGAGGCATGATAATATCTAATTTATGGGGCTATTGTGAAAAATATTCTTTATAAATTTTAATGCACTATAGGAATATGAATTACTATGATGCAAAATTGTCTACAATAAGTGCATAAAATGTACATGGGAGTACATGGGAAGTTCTAGAGTCAACTAGAGAGACTGAAGAAGTCTTCATAAAGGAGACAATATATGAATTGGGGGGATGAGGTTAGCATTCTAAGTACAGAAAATAATAGACAGAAAGGAACAAATGCAAGAAATTGCAGCATGCATTTAGAGGGAAAGACAGTAGCATCCTCTAGTGAGCATAGAATATGTAAAGAAGAAAGCATGAGATGAGTTGGCAAAAACAGATGTGAATGACTGTGAAAGAACTTGAATGACAGGTTAAAGAAAAAATTCAAAATTTGACTGAAGTAATTAGGGCTTTGCCCCCAAGGTACTAAAATTTAGAGGGTTCTGATAGTGCTTAAACTCTGAAAGGTAGAAATGACTGAGTAGTACCTAAGTTAACAAGAGTAATTATCTAAAAAAAAAAGAAATTGTAGCATGCATCTTCAGCTCCTTCACTCTTCTCTTCAGATGCCATACCTTAGGTAAGCTCATCCTGGATCTGGTCCCCTCCTACTCCCTCCCTTGATGACAATCTCCCCAGAAATAGCATCTCAAATGTCCTGGGTCTCTGACTTTCTACCAGAGGGACTATTATCCCAAAGTCTCTCTTCTCCTTCCCCCCACCCCTTACAGAATTTTATTTTAAAACTTGATTTGTGGACTTCTTTCATGTTGTTTGCCCTAGGAATGTGTTGTAATGGTTACATGTGCATCAGAATTGCTAATAATAGCTCTTCTAGGGAGTGTGAACTTTGTTAAACATTCAAAAGGGAGTCATTGGAGAGGTTTTGGATTTGGATTTCTTGGTTGTTCTTGTTTTTAGTAGAGTATGATAGATATAACCAAATATCTATTTTTTTCCTTTAAGTGGTGTTTGATTTTGGAAGAATTGGAGAAAGAGAAAGCTTGTTAATAAGACTTGCTTGGAGACTCTTGTAAGAAATTCTGGGGTGTGGCAATGAAGAACTAGAATGGTGCCAAATTATTAGGGAAAGGAGAGAAAGGACAGTCTTGGTAACTGAGAAGCCCTGGAACCTAAGCCCTAGACTTCCAAGTGGTCAGTGTCAGGAAACTCTCCAGACAGGAGGTGAAGATAGGAGAGTGGGAAAGGGACAGGCTGGACACTCGAGGTGCCTAGAAGCTTCTGCTGGTCAAGCTAGAATTAGGGGTTGAAGGCAGAAGAACAGTATGGAGAGAGGGTTGAGTAATGTCAGGAGGTAGAGCTGATAGGCAAGCCAGAATTAAGGCAAACTGAATGAGTGAGTGTTCCTACAGGCAGCAGATCAGAAACCAGGTACACAGACAAGAAGCCAGAGAACACAAATACCAGAGGGGCAGAGCAAGGTAGGAGTCCAAAGTCCAAGCAAACAGTCATTGGGCACCAGGATATCTGCTGGAACTGAAGAAGTAAAGCAAAGCAAACAGAAAAACAGATGCCAAGCACTAACAATAAGGAAAGAGATTGATAAGCAAGGCAACTTTCCTGTCTCACATACTAGAACAATCAAAGTTGAGTAGGAAATCGCAAGGGGGAAAGAGACGGGGCAGTCAGCCTAGTGTAGGGGACAGGATACTATGACTTAGGGGAGAGAAGTACTAGGTTCAAATGCAGTTTAACTAATTATTAACTGTGTGATCCTGGACAAGTCATTTAACAGCTTTGTCCCTTGGTTTTCTGATCTGGAAAATGAGGAAATTAGGTTCAGTGACCCATTCAGTGACCAGTGTTCCTTTTTGTCTCTAAGTCTGTGATCTCAGGATTTAAATTAAAAATCCCATCTCAAAGGGGCGGCTAGGTGGTGAGGTGAATAAAGTACCGGCCCTGGAGTCAGGAGTACCTGGGTTCAAATCCGGCCTCAGACACTTAATAATTACCTAGCTGTGTGGCCTTGGGCAAGCCACTTAACCCCGTTTGCCTTGCAAAAACCTAAAAAAAAAATCCCATCTCAGTAACTACTTGTATAACTGTAGACAAGTCACTCCATCTCTTTGAGTCTTCATTTCCTCACTGAAAACCAAACCAAACCAAAAAAAAAACAACAAAAAAAAACAAAAACAACAACCCAAAATGAAAGCTAAGAGTAAGAATAAATGATTCTGAAGGTCCTTATTAGTTCTAAACTCATAGTCTTAGATGGAAATTTGAGTAGGTAACTACTCTGTGCTCAGTTAATTTCTTCATCCACAAGCTTCTTCCAATACTGTATTATTGGAAACCAGGTGGCAGAATGGATGGAATGCTTGAGATGAAGTTGGGAAGACATAGGCTCAAATCCTGCCTCAGACATTTACTGGCTGTATCACCACAAGCAAGTCATTTGATCTGTGCTTGCCTCAGTCACTTTAAAATGGGGACAAGAATAAAGCACAATATAAATGGTAGGTTTTACTATTAATTAATATTATTATAGTCTATTCTTTTCTTTCACTTAAATCATTCATTTAGTATATGTTAGAGATGCATAGTGGTATGATAGAAAAAACACTAGTCTATCATCACTAAACTTCTAAGTCTTGGTTCTGATGTTTAAAAGACATACCACCTTGAGCAAAGTCTCATTTTCCCTGAAAAGAGGAGCTTCTCATGTTACTTGCATTATATACCTCACAGAGTGGCTATGAACAAAAGGCAGTATAAATTTCTATGTAAATGAGAATTATTACTATGATCATCATGATCATTCTTATTATTATTGTTATCATTAATATTTGTTACATGGATTCTCTTCTCCAGGACTGCTTTTAGCATCCATCAGTTCAGAGGGAGAACTGCAAAGAATGCATCTTTTTTCCTTTGACTTGGCAACTCAATTGTGAGGCCACACTTGCCCCACACTAATGGAATGGGGCAGTGTTCTAATTAAAAAAGAAAACACATCTTTTCACAAGCAGAGAGCCAAGGTATTGTGCTTCTGTTGTCCTGAAGAAAGCATGCTTTAATAAAAAAAATCCTTTTATAATCCCTCCTTCTGTTCGTAGCTTCCAAGGCTTTTCCTGGCAATAAAAGGATTGTAAAGTTGACAAACAGAGGCAGGGACAAAGAAGTATGGGGAGATAATGCCCTCCTGAATAGGGAGGTATTTGAAGGTGTATTGATCCCACAGCACATGGAATATGAATGTTCAAAGCCAAAGCCGCCATTTAGGTTAATATTTCTATTGTAGAACATAAGATCATCTAGGGTGGGTACCTTTTCTTCCACACAACGCTTATAATGGCCTGGGCACTGTGGAGCCACTTCATGTTAACTAAGGAGAAAGAAGACATTGAGTATTACAAAATGACATTTTATAAAAGGTGTATTCCTTGAATGAGCTCCCCCACTTCTCCATCAATCCATCTCCTTCTCATTCTTCTTAAACCATAATCAAATCTTACTTCCTTCAGTGAAACTTTTGCTGATGATTCTAAACCAAACATTTACTAGTCATTCATACTAACATCAATTGTTTTCCTTTAGAATGCTCTTTGTCCTGCCCTTTACCGCTTGGAACCGCCAGCTCCCTTCAAAGCTCAGCACAAGGACTATCTTTCAGGAGGCCTTCTCTGCTTCCTCCAATTATTAGTAGAACTTTTAAAACCCTCGACAGCATTATTTTGTTATTATATATAATAAAAGTAAATATATGTAAAATATACAATAATATTGTTGCATGTAATGTATGTATATACATATATACATAATTCAATATATATATTTGTATATATTATATGCATATATACATATATATTTCCTGGGTTATAGAAACCCAGGAAAGGAATCTCTAATTCAAATATTTTAGTTTATAAACTAAATTTTATTTGCACAATTCCAAATTGCTTCCCAAAATGGTTATATTTCTTCATTTTACAAATTCATTAAAAATGAATTAGTGAATCAATCATTCTACAAAACCTCCAATATTGTCTATTGTCATTTTTGGGGTCATCTTTGCCAATTTGCAGGATGTGAGGTAAGATTTCATGGTCTCTTTACTTATGATTTGGAGTTTCTTTCATATAATTGTAAAAACTTTGAAATTCTGGACTCCTTGCTCTTTAACCACTTTACTGGGGAATTACTATTTTATATGTGAGTATGTGTGCTTTTGTGTATGTATAAATAAAAACACACATATACATATATGGTTATATATCTTGCATACGCTACCCTTATGAAAAAAATTTTGTCTTTAAAATACTATTTGTTATTTGGAATAACTCTCTGGGAGGGGATGAATACTGGAAATATCTATGATGACATAAAAAACAGAAGTCATCATTTAAAACTTATTTCTTTAAAAAACATGCTGACTGTGGCATATGTATGTCATGGAACACTATTGTTCTATTAGAAACCAGGAGGGATGGGAATTCAGGGAAGCCTGGATGGATTTGCATGAACTGATGCTGAGTGAGATGAGCAAAACCAGAAAAACACTGTACACCCTAACAGCAACATTGGAGTGATGTTCAACCTTGATGGACTTGCTCAGTGCACCAATCAGGGACAATTTTGGACTTTCTGCAATGGAAAATACCATCTGTATCCAGAGAAACAACTGTAGAGTTTGAACAAAGACCGAGAACTATTACCTTAAATTTAGAAAAAAAAAACTGATATCTTATTGTCTGATCTTGTTATCTCTTATACTTTTTGTTTCTTCCTTAAGGATATGATTTCTCTCTCTCATCACACTCAATTTGGATCAATGTACAACATGGAAACAATGTAAAGACCGAAAAATTGCTTTCTTTGGGGGGGGGGGAGGAAGTAAGATTGGGGAAAAAATTGTAAAACTCAAAATAAATAAAATCTTTAAAAAAAAAAACATGCTGACTCTGGAGTCAAAGGAGAGTGTCCTTTCCTTTTACTGGACTGAGAAAACAAAGGCCATATACTATGATTTCCCTCTTTTCCCTTTTTCTGCATATTAAAGTTCCTTTAAACAGTTCCCAAGATCTCAATGCTCCCATGACTAATGAAGAAAAGATTTTCTTCTTACCAAGGCCAACCACTATGCTTAAGCCTTTGCCCATCCCCTACCATAGCCTCTGAAAGTTGGCCTCTTCATTCACCTCTTATTGTCTCTCTCATTTCCTGATTTCTTCACTGCTGCCTACCTATGTAATATGAATGAATCATCTTAATTAATCAATCAATCATCTGTCTGGTGTTTTAAGGATTGCTTAGCACTTTCCATCTGTTATCTTATTGGATCTTCAGTACAACCCTGGGAGGGAAGTGCCATGTATAGCCACTGTATAGGTCATTTTAGGCGGCATAGGTAGGAATTTTCCTTGTCTGATTTTCTTTATATCAAAAAATCTTGGTTCCATTAAAGAAAAATTTTAATTTTTTTCATTTTTCATTTATCTTTCTTCCTTAGCCAAACCTTAGAAAAAGTTGTTGACAATTCTTTGCCTCCATTTCTTCACTTCCCACTCAATTCTTGATTCCTTGAAATTTGGCTTCCAAATACACCACTTGACTAAAACTTTCCATCTAGGAGAGGAACTCTTTCATTAGTCTCAGCATCAGGGTGATTTGAGTTTGAATGATATTTTGATTGATTATTACCTGTGTTGTTTGGGGTGACTCTCTTAAAATATCTTAGCCTTGGTTCTCCCATCTGTAAAAAACGATAATACCTGTAGGGCTTATTTCACAGTATTGTTAGGAGGACCAAATCAGTTAATGTTCACAAAATCCTTTATTAAATTTAAATCTATCTATATACATAATATGTTATTTGGTATTTTAGTCAAAAACTAGAGAGGCTATGACAAGAGGCCATAAGTAGGAAAGCATTGATTTAAAATGGGTATACCCCCACTTTTTTAACCAAAACTTTCTTACTTAAAGCCTCTTGTCATGGCCTCTAAAGATTTTGACACAATTGAGATTCCCTTTACCAAAAATTAACTTCCTTTAAGACTTACCACATATGCTACTTCTTATGAGAATCTTTTTTTCTGATCCCCCTTTATTGACAGCACTTTCTTTCTCCTCCAAATATATTTCTCCTTTTATGTATTTATAGTCTATCTCTAATAAAATATGATTTCCTTGAATTCAGACATTCTTTGTCCTTTTTGTTGTTGAACGTGAAGTACTTGAACATAATAGTTGTCTCATGATGCTTATTGTTAAATGTTAATCAAGGAGACTAGATTCTCCAAACTCCTTCAATAGAGCATCTATGCTAATGAATATGAAGAGTTCAGAGAAATATGGGAAGTCTTTTTTAAACTGATAGTGAGTAAAGAACACAGAACTAGAAAAATAATGGCTAAGCAATGAAAATTGGAAAAAGTAATAATAACAAAATAGAACAAAACTGAATGCTGTGTAATTATGTTGACCTCTAAGAAGAGATTACAAAATGCACTTTACTCCCCCATTGGAGATGTGGAAAATATGGGAGTATGCAACTTTATATATAAATTCAGAGACAATGTTATAGTTAACCTTTTATATTTATTTTTTAACTTTTGCTAGAAGGGAGACCTAACATAGAAGGCATATTAGGAAATCAAGATTTATAGGCAAGCAATATAACTATATAAAACTAATGGAATTCCCTTAAAAGTAGATTTAAAAAATATGAACAAATAATTTTCAAAAAAATGGCAAGCTGTTAACATTCATATGAAAGATTTCTTCAAATCACTAAAATTAAGCAAAATGTAAGTAAAAATAATTCTAATGTTTCATCTTAAATCCAGAAAATTGGCAAAGATGGCAATATATAAGAATAATTAAGGTTAGTGGGATGATGAAAAGATGGGAACATTAGAGTATTGTTAGCAGAACTATAACTGCATCCAAACATTTTGGAAGGCAATTTGGAATTATGAAAAGAATGTGAATAAAATGTCTGAGCTATTATTCAGACATTCTACTGCCAGTCATGTTACCCAAGAAGATCAATGACAAAAAGAAAGTTCCTATATGTACCAACATGTCTATAGCAGTACTTTTCTGTGATAACAAAAAAAGAAGCAGATGTTCATTAATCAGAGAATGATTAAATGAATTGTGGTATAGTGTTGTAATGGTCTGCTGTGGAATTCATGGAATGAATTTTATGAATTGATGCAAAATGAAGTGTATGGAACCATGTATGTATGTATAAAAACCATACTTACAATGATGAAAATGGAAAAAAAACAAAATAATAGAAACTGAATGGTAAGAAATGATAATGACCAAGTTTGACCTCAAAGAGATCTTCATGGCAGAGGGGGGAGATTATGAGTAAGGAATGTTGAACATAATGTCAGACTTTTTAGAGATATTGGTCAGTTTTGCTGAACTTTCTTTTTAAAATTAGCTATTATAAAGAATGGGGGATGGAGTTCTATAAGGGTTGTAAAGGAAGGGATACAATGGGAATGTAATTTAATTTAATGTTTTATCCTTTATTTTTGAAGAGGACTACAACATCAGGGAAGTGATGCCATGACAAGCACATAAATTGGATTTGAGTTAGGGGGTGCTGTGCTAAGTCACCAGCCTCACTTTCTACTGGAGATGGTCCTGGAGGTGAGGCAGAGTTAAGTGACTTGCCCAAGGTTACCCAGCTAGTAAGAGTGAAATATAAATATAAAAGTGAAATATATTATAAAATTTAATTTTAAAAACACACAAAAGAGAATAAAGGGAAATTTGGAAGGAAATACAAACGGGACATTATTGATACTATTTTGTTCAATGTAATATAAAAATGGCATAAATTTGGCACATATTAAGCTCAGGGTTTTATATACAATTGTATTTTCTTCTTTGTATATTGAAAAACTTATGTTTATTCATATTTGTCAAGTTTATGCAAAAAGAATATTTTTCAAAAAAATGAAAATATTGAATACAGAGAAGCATTAGAGAACCTATATGAATGGATTCAACATAAACAACTAAAAGATAATATACACAATGACTACAGAAATACAAATGGAAAATAAAAAATGCAGTTCAATCATGGGTAATTATAACAGCTGTGTGTGTGTGTGTGTGTGTGTGTGTGTGTGTGTGTGTGTGTGTGTGTATCTGAAAATGTGAAAATATGTTTCTCTAACTTCTTTTCAGAGATAGGGAACTATGGGCATGGTGACATTATATGCAGTGTGCTTATCTGAAAAGAAGATACTCCTTTTGAAGGTCCACGTTAGTTCTCTAGACTGATTTGTTCCCTTTTTTTATTCTTAATAATATGAGAATGTTCTGTTGGGGACCAGGAATAGAAAGGATCCACTGAGAAATAAAGACTATGTAGAGATTAAAAGGTTGGGGTTTTTTGGATTATGAATAAACCTACAAGAATGTAGATTATATAAAACAAAATTTTTTTTTCCAAATAGAAATGTGTTGGAAATAAATAAATTAAATAGTGGACTCTATTTGGGAGAACCTATACCAATTAGTGAGAGAATGAGACCATCTACAAAATTTAAGTAGAATTTTAAAATGCTCCACAAACAAACCACAAAATAATTAATCCCTTTATTTATTCTAGGAATGAAAGTACTAACCAACTCCTCCAGATGGAGTTTAGATTTTAAGTTCTCAGATGGCCACTTTCAAGCTGATAGACAAAAGGCAAAGGAAAAGAAGTTTTATTGAGGATTGGAAAGAGCAATGCACTGAATTCTTATAGAGTACTTCTGTAGTCAAAAAGCCTTTCAGGTTATGAATCGATGATTGGCATTCTCCTGAATGTAATAATAATAATATAATATATATATATATTTATATATAATAATATAATATAATCTGCTTGGTTTTTTTATTTGCCTTTATCTTTTTTTCCTTTTACTCATTCAATTTTCTCAAAGAAATCTATGAAATAAATAGACATATTAAAGACAGAGAAAGGGCAATGTGGTATGGCATGAAAAGTGTTGGTTCAGGATTTGGTTCCTGGCTTCAAATCCTAACTGCTACTTAGTAGCAGTGTGATTTTAGCTATGTCACTGAATCTTCATGCCCTACAGTTTCTTTATCTGAGCAATGGAGGGCTTATATTAGCTGATCTCTAAACTCCCTTCTTGTTCTAAGTGAAGAATCGTAGAAAGTACAAGGCAAACCATCTTATTTGATCCTTATAACAACCCTATGAGAAAATTGATATCATTACTACTTGAACAGATGAAGAATCTATGGTTAGAAGAGTGTAATGTTTTTCCCAGAGTCACACAGTGACTGAGACATGATTTGAAGTCAGGTCTTTTGGACAAATCCTGGACTACTCCTAGTATAAATAACATGAACGATTTCTCCCAAATCACTAGAAGCACATGAATCTCTTTAGAGAGTAAAAAACTCCAATTTGGTACAGTAAGACATTCACAACTTCTCTGTTGTTCAGTTTGTCAACCCACAAAATGAGAAGAAAAATTTAGGAAATTAAAAATCAATATGATGAAAACAAAAAATGAAAGTAACTGAAGTTGGAAAGTAGGAGAGATAAGCTCTTAAGAAGGAAATGAACAAGGAAAAAGCAGAGTCACAGGATGGATAAAACTAATCACAGGAGGGACGGATAAAATTAACTCAATAACTTCTCCCAGCAAAAGAAATAGAAAGGGATAGAATTGTGCAAAGAAAGGAAAGTGGAAGAATGGGGGAAAGCATATTAAGCATTCACACTTTAATTTAGTTTCCACATCATCTTGGTAAGAGGAGACAAGTACTTCTCTAAGCATTGTTTTGTTTTTTACTTACAATAAATGTTCCATTCCTCTCTGGAACATGTCTTTTACTTATTCAGTGTTTCTCATCCCAAAACACCTGGCCTAGTGTGCCAGCTAAGTTTGGCATATGAATGCATATGAAGACCCAAAGGTCACCTTCTAGATGGAGAATTGCATAGATTTCTGCTACCCCTTTTGGAAGATGTATCAATAGACAAAGTAGGAAGACCTGAGGAAAAGAGAACCAGTTCAGCTCTTTGGGGTACCTGCCCCTGTGTCTATCTAATAAATTATTGTAAAGAAACCCAGTTCCTTCCCCAGGTCCCTGTAATGCAAATGAATATGCATTAATAGTCAAAGGAATAGCAGCTGATTCTAATGAAAAGAGTACTGGATATGGAACCAGACCATTCAGTTTTAAATCTCCACTCTGAAGTTTACTAACTGTGTAACTATTCATTGAGTCACTTAACCACCCTAGTCATTAGTTTCCTCATTTGTAAAATGAAAGAGTCAGGCTAGATAACTTCTATAGTCTCTTCCAGCTTTATACCATGATTACATATAATGCTACATCTCCCATCCCTTTGCATTGGTTGCCCTATATTCCAGTTCAAGAGACATATTTGGTGGAAGGTCTTTGTTGTTCTTTGTTTTCTACCTTCAGTTTCTTATGCCTTTCCCTCTTCTAGGCTAACCTGTAGGTAACTTTCTGTTTACTCTGTACATATCCTGTACATACCCACACACGTTCCTGTTCTCTCCTCCACTTAAGTAGAATGTCAGATCCTTGAGGATAGGGACTTTTAAAATTTGGGTCTTTATATCACCAAATCTTAGCATAGTGCCTCATATGTGGTAGGTACTTTATAAAAGCTTGTTGACTCATTGGTTCAATCCTATGCTCCTATAATCTATGCCATAGACTTTTGTGGAGTTAGATGATACTTTGGAGGATCATGTACATGAATATATGTGGACATCGATATACATGAACACTTTAATATAGTAGAAATTAGCATCACCATCTATCATCATCATGTGTTTACCTTTGCTAATGGAAATCTTGGTTCAGAGAGCAAGTTTGTCACCTTGGTAATTCTTTGTTCTCCAGCTGTTTCTCCTCAGGTCTCAGGAGAATCTTTTCTTTTATCCTAGAAACTCCCAGGAGAAGGAGCAAAACTTAATTCATAAGTTCACAAGCAGTGATAACCAATGACAAATTGCATCTCTGCCCTATTCAAGCCTATGTGATGCCAGCCACCTCCCCCATGCACATAACCAATGGATGGTTTTATTGCACTAGACTTTCTAAATAGAACCAGTCACTCTCGTTCTCTCTCTCTCTCTCTCTCTCTCTCTCTCTCTCTCTCTCTCTCTCTCTCTCTCTCCCTCTCTCTCTCTGCAAAATGTATCAACTCCAGGGACCTCAAATGGAAAGTAGTATTAAATGAGATGAGCTATAAATCCATTCCCACTGGTTGCCCCCTGCCTGTTTTCCCTACAAAGGTTATCATAAGATAATATCAAAGATATAAATCATAATCAAAATACCTTGATCAGGTATTTTGGTCTGCTGGTAATATTATGTTTAGTGAAACAAATTTCAACCTCCTAATATCTGGTGGCTTAAAATCAGCTGCCATTTGACTTTCTGAGAAGGAAGGAGGACCCAGTAGAGTACCCCACTCTTAAGGAAGGAAATACTAAAACAGAGAATATTTGGCTCAGGTTCCTAAGGTAGTCTGGGGGCTGATATCAGCACTTCTAGGGCCTGATGCTGCAGAAAGGGTGCTCAGCAGGTGTGTTCAAGCTGCCAGGGTTGCACCCTGCCTGAAGAATGTCACAGGTCAACTGCGTTAATCAAAGGCAGTGGCTGTCGACCCACTCAGCAGCAGGGACTATAAATAAACAAAGGAAAGGTCTCCTTGCTGACAGTTATGGTCTCCTCTATATCTCTCCTGTTACCCCTTCTCCTCCTTCATCAGTCTGCTGAGTAGCTTCCCAGTATACGGCACTGAGCTGGAGACAGTGAATATTAGTAATGGTGTACTTTATTGTAGTTGCATCATTGTGTCATAGTTGGTGTAGCTGTCTGATGTCTTGCCCTGTTTCATTCCTGTGTGTGAATCTGTGTCTCCTCCAGGGATTTGGTGTTGACTATGGACAGACTTCCCCTATCCTTGTCCCTTGGAGAGCAAAATTTCCTAGAATGATGTTGAAAAAGTAAGCCCACATATGGCATTATTTCATTTTCAAGATCAACTAGTTCAATGCAAGTAAGTGATTGATGCTGAGATTTCTTATAGGCTTGTGACTGAGACATGAGCAATTTTGTGATTCCATTTTCCCCAGAAGTATTCTCTGGTGTGCTGTTATCCTTTAGTTAGGAAGAGTAAAACTTTCTGATCTAAATCCTAGAGAATGGGGTGAAGAGTAGGAGAAGAGAAGACTGGCAAAAGACACAACAGCCATACAGTGTGCTTTGGAGAGATTATTGTGTCTTCCTCCTGTCCTCTCTACTTCTTACCTGCCATGATTTTCTCCTATGTAGATTGAAATTTCTGCCGCTCCTTGGGTGGGGAAACAACAAAAGGTGGGGTGTTGTTTCTAGGTTGCCAATATAAAAATTCACATTAGCTGGTATAGCAGGGCATCTGCTGTGTTATCCAACCAGGGTGCCTATCGCAATACTAAGAAAGTCTCTCAGGAGCTAAGTAGGGACTGACCTGGTCAGAAACTAGACGGAAGTATGCACTCACCATCAAATGAACTTTTTTAAAAGGCTCGGCTACATTCTTGTTATCTATACTCTGTTTCTCCTGCCTCTTTGATCCTGGATTTCAACTGCTCACCCAGCAAATGGCCTGAACTATTTCCACCATTTAGCATAAAGTCCTCATTCATTAGGATGCTCTACAAACACATTCCATTGTGTTCTTTCAGGCTGCCTTCCTTTGAATGCAAGAGCACAGTGCAAAGGGCACTGTGAATTTATATACTGTATTACCTGTATTAGGAAGAACGCTGTGAAGCATCTATCATCCGCCAGCCCCAAAAGCTTTATCATATACAAATGATTCACTTTCGACTTAAAAGTTGAAGTAGATTGAGTATCTTTTTTAACCTAAGGGAGAGAGAGTTCCTTAATGTGGCAGGAGCTTTATGGCAGAAAGTTGTATTAATGACCAGACTTCAGTGCTTATCAGGAATAGGTCATATAATCCCTTCCCGGAATTACATGCTGGCCAGTTCAGATAAATAAAGCAGATCTGTGCCATTCATAATCCGAAATGTTAACAATTAATTTTCCAGCTCAATCCTGAAAGGCACTAGAAACCTAAATCACTAGAGCCAGACAGGCCTTGCTTGCTCTATAGATTTCTCATGAGTCAAAATTTAAACCTCAGAACTTGTAACTAACTCTTGTCAAGACACAGCTGACTTAGGCAATCAAGATAACAATATTCAGCAATAGCCTGCGTGAAACATACTCACAGTATGAATTAATAAGTCAGCTGACACCAGGCCCCAGATGTTTCTCACTCTGGCAATGTGCCCTAAGTGATGATAAGCAGATTTACATACTTAACTAATATGTTTATTTAAAGGAAATTTCCCAATCCAAAATAACATCCAGATTTCTTATTTGGCATCAGATCAAAAGACATCCTATCAAAAAGGACAGAATCCAGGATAAACCTTTTCAACATCTGCTTAAAACTAAACAACAGATTTGATGGTTTTGGTAAAACTTAATTGCAGACAAATTTCCCTGCCTCCTATATAAATATATTTCTTCGTGTCCCTAGGGTGGTTTTGACCTCGTCAATCTGGATGTTCACACAACACAATGTTGTTCCCACATTGGTCCTGACAGCTCAGACCAAAAGGAGTATTCTAGGTCTAAAGGCTTTCCCCTTCTGCATCCGTGGAATATGTCACAGACTTTCTGAAGCTCTCTCAATGAAACATCTAGTTAAATGCAGCAAGATATGTTCCATTTCAGGAAGATGCAGAAAAAGAAGTCATTTATTTCTCTGCTAGGAAGTAGGTTGTTTTTACTTTAAAGTGTATGATTGATATTTTTCAGCATTTATATCATAGTTATTCCCTTACATGGATAGTTCACAACACTACCCCCATCCTCCCTTGGAATAAAATACGTATGGAAAAACAATTCATTACCTGCATCTGTGTTTGTAATGTACTGCATCCATAATTTCCAGTGCAGCACTCAATAAATCTAAGAACATAAACTTCCAGAGAAAGAACTGTCTGTTTTATAAGGATTTCTAGGAAAAGCAGAAAGCAATTTGGTGGAAATTGGAGTTAGACGAGAATCTTATACCACATGCCACAATAAGATTCAAATAGTTAGAAGATCTAGGCAGTGGGAAGATTTGTGGGATAGAGTTCTGGATCAGGAGTCAGGAAGACCTGTGTTCAAATGTGATCTCAGACACTCACTAGCAGTGTATTCTGAGCAAGCTACTTAATCTTTGTTTGCCTAATCCATTGGAGAAGGAAATGGTAAGCCACTCCAGTATCTTTGCCAAGATAACTCCAAATAGTCAGATATGATTGAATGACTGAAAAAACATAGGAAAATGTAAGATACCATTCATAACTCTAAAAAGTTCATTTAATAATGAATACACACTTTCATCTAGAAAACTGAGGCCTGGAGAAGTTAACTAACCTAAGTGTTCATGGTCACACAGCTAGTAAAGATTAGACGGAATTTAAATCAGGTCTCTATCTGCTTTAGATCTAGTGACAGTTATTCCTACCATGCTTCTGCCTCTAATTAAAGTATCAACATATATATATATATATATATATGTATGTATATACATATACATATATATATAGAGAGTACTTTACTATTTACAAAACATCTTACATCCATTATCTCACTTGATCTTCACAAGTCCATGAAATAGATGATGCAGGCATTGTTATCCCTATTTTACAGATAAGGAAACTGAGGCTCAGAGAAGTTATGAAATTAAATCAAGCTCAAGATGAAGTTTTATAACCACAGAATAATAATTACACATTTCTTTAGGCAAATGTGTGTCACAGTGGATAGAATGCTGGCCCTAGGAGTCAAGCTGATTTGAATTCAAATCAGTTTCCACACATTAACTATGTTCTGGGCAAGACATTTAATTTCCATCTCAGTTTCCTCATTCTTGAATGGGGGATAAAAATAGTGCCCACTTCATGGATTCATCTTGAGAATTAAATGAAATAACATATGTACAGTGTTTTACAAATATCAAAGTGCTGTATAGATGCTAGTTATTATTATTCCTGGGCAATAACTCTGTGAGATGGATAGCAAAAATATCTATTTCCATTTTATAGATGAGGAAATAGAAGTTCTGACAGCTAAAATGACCTTCCTATGGCCACATATTCAATGTCATTAGACAACTGAGTTTTTCTTGTTCCCTTGCTTATCCTTGTATCTTATCTGCTTTGATCTGTTAATAACCACCCCTTCCCCCCTCAAAAGTGGGGTCAGACAGCCTAGTATTCATGAAAGAAGAAAGGTGTATGGAAGAGGTGTATGGAAACTCTTCAGTTTCATTTCACAATTTAACTACTTCTATATGCTAAATAAATCAAGTCTATTCCAACCCCCATCATACACTGATACTCATACACACACACACACACACACACACACACACACACACACACACACACAAACACACATTAGTCAGGTGAAATGAGACAAGGAGATCTCATTATATTTGTCTTACAAAAAGGCAGTTTGCTGTAGAAATTAGTCATAAAAGTTGGCCAAGAGAGCAATCCAAATAAATAAATACATACATACCTAAATGTAAATAAGTAAATAAGATAAAATATAATGGAACTTCCTTTAAATAAGTAAGGAAAGAGAAGAGACTTCTGTGATGAATTGTGAAAATCCACTTGTCTGATGACATTTATTTGTCTTAATTCCCCTTGTTTCTTCTCTACAGTTAGCTTCCTTGATAGGCATCATGGTGAAATGTATAAACCACTAGACTTTGATTTAGGAGCTCTGAGTTCCAATTCCATTGCAGACACTAATTATGTGACCATAGGAAGATCAGTTTGATTGTCAGAACTCCAGTTTCCACATCTATAAAATGGGGGTGCTGATACTTATACTGCCTACCTCCTAGGTAAGTAGTAGTAGTAGTAGTAGTAGTAGTAATAATAATGATAATAATAATAATAGCTAGAGAACATATTTGTCCTCCTGTCTGTACATATAACCTTTAAAAAGCACAAATTGATCTGCATCCTAGTAGAGAAAGTGAAAGGGATATAGGAATGCATCTTTATTTCTCAAATTATTAGGGAGAAAAGTGTGGTTAAAAGAAAAAGAGCCAAGAAGTGCTTCAAGGAAAGAAAGATGATGTGGAGAGATAAAGGGATAGTCTCTACAATCACTTCAGAGGTTGTAAAGATAAAGTGTGGCATAGAAAAAGAAAGGAGGGAGAATTACCTGACCTTTTGAACTATGAAAGAGGTATGTGTTTCTTCTTAGAGGGAGAAAATGGACTATCTGTGGAGGAAACAACTTCTTGGGCTTCAAAGAATGATGATGTGGCTCCACAGGTTCCATCAAGGGAGAAATCATACAATAATTGTCAGAGGAAGAAGAGGAAAATAGTGATGATTGGTGACTCCCTGCTGAAAGGTACTGAAACATCTATCTGTAGACCTAACAAAAACAAGAGAAAAGTCTGCTTCCTTACAAAGCTCTGTATCCATGGCATGACAGAGAGCCTCCTAAGAAGTGTTAAATCTGACAACCACTATCTAGTTGCAGTGATTCATGAGAGGACAAGTGATACTAGTAGAAGGAACCAAGAAAGAGCTATTGAAGTTTATCAAGTTCTTGAGGGAGAAAACTAAAATTGAAGACTGGAGGCATAGGCAACTAGGTGACATGATGGATAAAGCACTGGGCTTAAAGTCAAGAAGGCCTGAGTCCAAATCCAACCTCAGATCCTTATTATTTGTATAAGCCACATAATCTTCTACATCTGAAGAGGGATGACAATAATAGTATTGACTTTTCAAATTGTCCTGGGGGTCAAATGAAATTATATATATATATATGTAAAGCCCTTTGCAAAACCTAAAGCATTATATAAATATTAGTTATTATTATCAACAATTCTAGGAAGAAACAAAAGACATAATTTTCCTAAAACATAAATCTGACCAAATAACTCAATAAACTTCAGTGGCTCCCTATTACCTTCAGAATCAAATATGAAATATTTTATTTGGTAACTAGAACTCTTCACAAATTTACCTCTCCCTAGCTTTCTAGTCTTCTTCAGGTACTCTATGATCCTGAGACCTGGGCTTCCTTAGTGTTCTTTGTATTCAATATTCTATCTCCCAATTCTTTGGATGTTCAGCAGCTACTTAAAACCCTTTTCCTTCTCCCTCACCCCTTCCATGTCTAGCTTTCTCTGGATATCTTAAATCCTACCTTCTGTAGGAGGCCTTTCCCACATTAGCACACTGCTTCTTATAAAATATCTAGTGTCATCTTGAGGTTGAGTAGATGAAAGTTTTAAAAAGCCCCAAGGGAGTAATGGGATAGAAAGAAAGAACTAAAAATAGGTGCCTAGGTGCTGCAGTGAATAGAGTATCAGCCCTTGGACTTGAATTCAAATCCAGTCTCAAACTCTTTTTTTAGGGTTATCAACCTTTTATTTTGAGTTTTACAATTTAATCTTACTTCCCTCCCCCCACCCCACACAGAAGGCAATTTGCTAGTCTTTACATTGTTTCCATGGTATACATTGATTCAAATTGAATGAGAGAGAAATCATATCCTTAAGGAAGAAACATAAAGTATAAGAGATAGCAAGATCAGACAATAAGATATGTTATTTTTCTAAATTAAAGTTAATAGTCCTTGGTCTTTGTTCAAACTCAACAATTCTTTTTCTGGATACAGATGGTATTCTCCATTGCAGACAGCCCAAAATTGTCCCTGACTGTTGCACTGATGGAATGAGCAAGTCCATCAAGGTTGATCATTGCCCCCATGTTGCTGTTAGGGTGTACAATGTTTTTCTGGTTCTGCTCATCTCACTCAGCATCAATTCATGCAAAGCCCTCCAGGCTTCCCTGAATTCCCATCCCTCCTGGTTTCTAATGGAACAATAGTGTTCCGTGACATACATATACCACAATTTGCTAAGACATTCCCCAATTGAAGGACATTAACTTGATTTCCAATTCTTTGCTACCAAAAACAGGGCTGCTGTGAATATTTTTGTACAAGTGATGTTTGTTACCCTTTTTCATCATCTCTTCAGGGTATAGGCACAATAGTACTATTGCTGTATCAAAGGGTATGCATATTTTTGTTGCCCTTTGGGCATAGTTCCAAATTGCTCTCCAGAAAGGTCAAATGAGTTCACAGCTCCACCAACAATGTAATAGTGTACCAGATTTCCCACAACCCTTCTAACAATGATCATTGTCCTTTATGGTCATATTAGCCAGTCTGAGAGATGTGAGGTGGTAACTCAGAGAAGCTCTAATTTGCATTTCTCTAATAAGTAATGATTTAGAGCATTGTTTCTTTCTGGATGCTTGCAGGATTTTCTTTTTTATCTGATAGTTCTGAAATTTGGCCACAACATTCCTTGGTGTTTTCATTTTAGGATCTCTTTGTAGAGGGGATCAATGTATTCTTTTTTTTTTAGTTTTTTTTTGCAAGGCAATGGGGTTAAGTGGCTTGCCCAAGGCCACATGGCTAGGTAATAATTAAGTGTCTGAGGCTGGATTTGAACTCAGGTACTCCTGACTCCAGGGCCGGTGCTCTATCCACTGCGCCACCTAGCCACCCCTAAATGTATTCTTTCATTAACTACTTTGCCCTCTGGTTCCATGATACCAGGGCAATTTTCCATCACTAGATCCTGTAATATTATGTCCAGGCTTTTTTTTCTCTTCAATATTTTCAGAAAGACCAATAATTCTCAGGTTGTCCCTTCTAGATCTATTCTCAAGGTCAATGGTTTTGCTGATGAAGTATTTTACATTTTCTTCTATTTTTTCTATATTTTGGTTTTGTTTAACAGGCTCTTGCTGTCTCATGAAGTCATTAGTTTCCACAGATTCCATTCTTTTTTTTAGAGAGGAGTTTTCTTCATTTACTTTTTGTAGCTCCTTTTCCAATTAGTCAATTCTATTTTTGAAAGAACTTTCTATTTGACCAATTGAGGTTTTGAGAGAGTTATTTTCTTTTTTGCATTTGCCAATAGAAGATCTGAGAGAAATTATTCTCATTTTGTATTTGTCCAATTGTATTTTCCAATAATTCGTTTTCTTGTTGCAAGGTGTTAATCTTCTTTTGGGTTTCTTTTCCCAAATTTTCCAATTGACTTTTAAACTCCTTCCTTATTTTTTCAAGATGTTTCTGTGCTGGAGACCAGATCATATTCTCCTCAGAGGTTCTAGGTCTCTCTGAGTTAGGATTTTTTCCTTCCAATAATTTTTCTATGGATCCATCTTTCCACTAACCTTTCTTCATTTTGCTAAGACCCTGAGTTGGGGAAGGGCTGGTTCACAGATGTTTGGTGTTGGGATCCCTAGAGGCTTTACTCACTGAGTGTGATAGCTCCTGCTGGCCAGTAGGGGGTGCTAGAGGATTTGCTCACTGAGTGTAATTTCTCCATCTGTCCAGTAGGGGGTGGTGGCTGTTTTCTCTGAAGTGTCTGTGACCTTGATTGAGGCCTTCTCCCTTAGCCTGGAAGGAGTTATTGAAGCTGTTAAATACTTTTGTCTTCCATCAATGGTGGGATCTACCCTGGGGTGAGGTCATCCCTCTCCCTATTGTCATCTGAGTTGGTTCTCCTGCTCACACACCTGTGCCTGGGACAGAAGATCTGTAATTGTGTTTGTTCTGGGAAGAGGCTTCAGGCAAAATGGAGGCATGGACTGGGAGTTCCTACTAGCCAGAGAAGCCCAGGGATGGTGTCCGCAGCTCTCCTGCACCAGAACTCTCCCCCATACCTGTCGGCAAGCTCCAGAGGGTCAGTGCCAACATCAATGCCTCTGCTCTCTAGTTGACCCAAGTCCCCAAGGTCGACAGGTCTCTAGTCCTGCTGCTTGATCAAGCATGTCCAGTTCTAGGGCCCTCAGGCTCCCAGGCTCCAACACCCTCCAAAATCAGGCTGCTCTGGGGCTGATCGGCCCTCTGCGCCTGGACTCACCCACGATTGCAATTGCGGAACACAAATTCTAAGGTAGATGTTCTTTCTCCTGGCTTTTCTTCTGGGTTTTGTTGATTGGATTTCTGTTAAGAGGTTTGTTTCATATCATAAATAGGGAAAGATCAGGAGATTTTAGAACTGTGCCTGTTTTCTCTCCACCATCTTGGCCGGAACCCAGTCTCGAACTCTTAGCTAGCTATGTGACCCTGGGCAAGTCACTTAATCCTATTTGCTTCCGTTTCCTTATTTATAAAATAAGCTAGAGAAGAAATGCTAAACCATTTCAGTATCTTTGCCAATTTAGTAACTTTGCCAAGAAAACCTCAAATGGGGTCACAAAGAACTGGACACAAATAATAGATTAAACAACAATATAAATGGATATCTGTAACACATTTCCATCCATGATACAAGGCTATACCTGAATTGAGTTCAAATTTAGGTATTAAAAATACCTTCTTCTGCCCCTGTCCAGAGTCAGGTTTAGGATTATCTGATTGAGCCTATGACAGCAGTGGAGGAGAATGGGAGAATAGATGTATCCATTCTTCTTTTTTCCTAAACCTTAGAGGAAAATTGAATGTCTTTTTGAAAGTCAAGTAAATGTAAAGGATGGGCTAAAAAGGAACAGGAGAGAGAATCAAGTACATCTAAATTTAAATTCCAGATTATTCTCTGGTGTTTTGCTGGGTGGTTGCTCTTATTTCATTATTCTCTTGATATCTACTTCTCTCACTGTCCAATAAGCTGCTTCCTGCCAGATGGAGCTATAGAAAGAACTAAGGAGGAAGAAGCAATAGGAAGTGTTTGAAAGATAAGAAGTAAAACTAAATTTTTCTCCAAAGGTCCAAATAGTCTTGATTTTCTGGTAAGGTGAGCATCTTGATACAACACAGGATGCTGTGACTTTTAGTGCTTTCTTGGATTACATTTACAGCAAATACATTTTTTTTCATTTTCATCTAACAAACTTGTCTAGGTATTATTTAGTAGGGACTGTTATATTTCCATGCTATGAATAAAACGATATATATATGTGTACACATATATTTAAATCTCTCAACTTTATCAGAAAATTTCATATATATATATATATATATATATATATATAAAATCAAAGAACTTGACTTCCCAAGATCTGGAGTATCAAAATTTAGCAGAGTTAGCAATGGTAACTATGAAAAAAAGTTTTGAAGTAAGTTTCTCTTTAAAGACCTCCTTTCTCAAACATATAGAAAACAGAGTCAAATTTACAAATGACCAAAAGACATGGACAGTTTTCAGATGAAGTATTCTAAGCTATAAAGAATCATATAAAATGCTGTAATTCACTATTGTTTGAAGAAATGCAGATTAAAACAATTCTGAGGCACCACTTCATACCTATTAGATTGAATAACAAAATAGAAAAGGAAAATGATAAATGTTGGAGAGGATATGGGAAAAAAAGAGAGATTAGTGTATTGTTAGTGAAGTTATGAACTGATTCAATCATTCTGTAGAGTAATTTGGAACCAAGCCATAAGGGCTATAAAACTATACCTATTCTTTACCTAATACCACTATGAAGTCTATATCCCAAAAGAGATAAAAACCAAAAAGGAAAAGAACATTTAAGTTCAATAATATTTGTAGCAGTTCTTTTCTGGTGGCAAAGAATTGGAACTTGAACAAATTATGGTATATGATTATGATGGAATGCTATTCTGCTCTAAAAATTATGAGAAATATGCTCTCAGAAAAACCTGGAAAGATTTACATGAGTTGATGCAAAGTCAAATTTACTATGTAGAAACATCTCTGGATAACTTAGATATTCTCAACAATACAATGTTACAAGACAACTCTAAAGGACATCATGAAAAAGAGCTGATGCTGTCTGAATACAAATTAAATTATATTTTTTAAGCTTTCTTATTTTTCTTGAGGTTTTTGTCTATTTTTTTCACAACCTGAATGGAAATGTTTTGCATGACTACACATGTATAACCCATATTGATTTGCTTGCCTTCTCAATGACAGAAGATGGGGAGGGAAGAAGGGAGAGAATTTGAAATTCAAAATTTATAAAAAGAATGTTAAAAACTGTTTTTACATGTAATGGGGAAAAAAGAAAACACTAAATAAAAATGCTTTAAAAATAATTTTTAAAAAGCAAAGGTTATACAAGCACCATGTCAAGTTTACTTAGGAATATTATTAAGGGACACTACAGAAGTTAGCACATGACCAGAAGATTCTGAATTAATTCTGACTATCCTTTATATCCTGTTTTCATGGAACTCTATCTTGGGAAAAACTGAATGCATTTGCTACAGTTGGAAGATGTATAGATACTAGGAAATGTATAATAATAATTAGAAGCATTTGCAAAGTGCTTTAGAAATATTGCCTCAGTGTATCCTCACAACACCCCTGGAAGATAAGTATATATGAGAAAACTGAGACACGCAATAAGTTGATTGCCTAGGGTTCAGATATGAACTGAAGTCTTCCTGACTCCAGGTCTAGGCACTCTATAGATTGAGACAACTAGTGCCTTTTATGGAACCTGTGGATTAAGGTCAGAAAAGGATTTGATGTGGAGATAGAAATATGAGAAACCTACAGCACCAATAGTCATTCCTCCACAGAGAAGTTTTTAAATGATATGAACAAGAAATTCTCAAAAGAAGAATTAAAAACTGAGAATTATAAGGAGAATACATAAATCACCAATAAGAGTAATGCAAATTAAAACAACCTTGAAGTTTCATCTCATACCTAAAAAATCATCAGAAGTGATGGAAAATGGGAATAGTCATTGCTGGTGGAGTTAATGAAAAAATTTTCATACTCATATATTTTTGGTAGAACTATGCATATGTTCAAACATTTTAGAAAGTAATTTAGGATTATACAAATAAAGTAGTTAAAATGCTTGTGACCCAGAAATTTCACTGGTACACATATACTCCAAGGAAGTCACTAACAAAAAAGAAAGCTTCAGATAAACCAAAGCATTTATAGTTTGTTTTATATTAGCAAAGAAATAGAAACAACATAGATACCTAGTGACTGGGGAATAGCTAAACAAATTGTGATTAATAAATGTGATTATTACAGTGCTATATGAAATAATAGACATAAGTACAGAGAAACATGAAAAGATTAAGATACAATAATGTAAAGTTATCAGAACCAGGAAAACAATATACACAATAGCTACAATAATGTTAATGGAAAGATCAAGAAAACTATTAGATACTAATGCTATCAAATAATAATGATTATACTTAGCTTTTCTCCTTTATGGGGCATATTGAACATAATGTCAGATCACAATCTTGTTTAGAATGTCTTTGATGGGTTTCCAATGCTGAAAAAAATCCATTGCCCTCTAGCCAACCTAATAGTCTCTTCCACCATGTCTAGGCTGGTCTTTGAAAGATAGGCATACTTTTTACCCAAAATACTTCATACTTGACAGCTTATAGTCTGCTACTTCAAAAATCCAGGTACAATTCCAAGTCATCAGGAAGCCCTTTACAAATGTAAAACTGAGGCCCATAGAAATAAAATGACTAACCTACAGTCACACAACTAGTGAGTGTCTGAGTCAGAACTTTAACCCAGAGCTGGCTCCAAGTTTAGTCTTTTCATCACCACTACACTGACAACTCAATCCAGATCCTAGACACTAAAAGTGCCACTGTTAAGAAAATTATAAAAGTTCTTCATACATATACTCATTTACAGATGTTTATAATCCAGGGATATAAAGACCAACATTACATGTTACACATTTTTCTAGCTTCATAAATAAATATCTGTTCCTTTTCCCTTTCTCCCACATACACCTTCTTTGCACTTATGTTATCTCTGGTCCCCATGCCTGGACAATGAAAAAAACTTCATCTGCAGAACTCAGAATCATTACAATGACTAATCTTGGTTCTGGAGACACTTCTTTAGGTAAAGATGTAGGGCACAGGAGCACAATGCTAAATTCATAGTCAGACATCCTTGTTTTGCCAGATGATTTGACAAAACTGTTTTTCTTTGTTACAAGGAAGGGTTCTATTGGGAGGGGGAACATATCAAAAAATCTTTATAGTGTAAAATTCAAAATTCATCAAAACAAACTTTAATAAGAAAAATAAAATATCCACCTCTAAATTAATCATAAGGAAAGAAAACCAATAACTGCTGTCAATATCCATTAAACTGATTTCTTGGCCTTGGGAGTGAACCTTATGCTCAGAAAGTTCTCAGTCATATACATCTCTTAATCCCCATGATCTGTTTGTTGACAAAGTCCATCACACAAAGAATTTCTGGGCCACTCTCTTCTTAATCATAGATGTCTTAAATGGAGATGGTCACCTTAGCAGATTTCACACTATTGTGAGTTATTAAAAGTATCTCAGAAGAACCAGAGGGATCCTCAAAAGCTAGAGTAAAAACCAACTTTTCATCATTCAAGATGACTAAATTTTTTTTTCTGATTGCATTTCTTTAAATCCAGGTGACTTCTTTCTCTAACCCTTGGAGAAAAGAAATTCACATACATATAAAACTCCATGTCAAAACAACTATCACCTTGGTTATTTCTAGTTTTTACATGAATTCAAAAACATTTCTTAAGGGACAATTTATTTTCAGGGTATTAAGGTAAACATTAGGAGAAAAGACAAAATTTGAATAAGAAAGGGCTGTCCAAAATGCGGCCTGCTGGCCACATGTGGCCATAGTATGATTTTATGCAGCACTCTGTGGGTTTACTAAACAAAGCTGAGCTACCACAGAACTCTCACTAAAATGGCAAAACAAAATATATTGTCTATTATTTCAATAAAAACTTTTAAAAGTAATGTTGGAAAGTCCTGGTAGAAGACACAGTCCCTTTCTACAGAACACTTACAGACTAGTAGGGAAATACAACAGAAAAAAATAGATAACTGTTCTATACAATAATTTGTGATTAATGAATTACAGAAGTTGAAAAGAAAATGGTATGTGAAGTCTGAAGAAATTGTTCATTATAAAGCAGAGATCAAGAAAGCTTTTGTAGAAAAAATAGACTTTGAATTTTACTTTAAATTGGTGGTCAATCAAAAGATCCTACCATACTATTAAGTAGGACTCAAGGAAATTATGGATCCCAATTCACAGGATCTTAGAGCTAAAAGGTACCTTACTGATCATCCAGTCCCACCATTAAAGATCCCATCCCTTCTTTTAAGTAGATCTCTAGTGACACAGACTCCATGACTCTTCCCCAGGCATACACCTCACTGTTAGAAAGCAAATGTTTCTGCAGAGATAATGCCCCTCCCCCAACAGATGCTTTGTTTTGAGGTACAGAGACTTAGGAACTGCTCCCAATAATTTTGTGTCCTCTTGGCCTCTAGGCTAGAACCCAAATGTGATCCTATGATTCTTCCTCTCTCAATTTACACAACAAAAGTGCATGATACAATAGAGGTCTAAATCCAAGGGAATAGGGAGAAGGAACATGTATAACTATTTATTTTTCATTTCTTTCATGGGAGCAGGGGTTTTGAGAGTCAGTTCTTTTCAGTATTCAAAAAGTACCCCTTCTTACTCCCACAAATGTGTACATCTGGTGCACTTACATATTCATTTGACATCTCCACAAAAATATAAGCTTCTTAGGAGGAAGAATTATTTAATTCTTTATATTTGTATCCCCAGTACCTAGTTACATGCATGGCAGATAATAGGTATTTAATAAATTCTTCTCAATTGATTGATTAACCCATAAGTCCATCACCACTATGCTACTTGTGGTAATGACATAGTAAATGCTAGGCTCCCTTCCACCTGAGTGGTGATGTCCCAAAACACACAGACCAATGACTAAGAAGCTATGTATGTCTTAAGAGGAGGATGCTCAAAGAACAGAATTTGAAAAGAATTAATTGGATATTTCTTGGTTGTATGAGCTTTGTTGTATGTAGTACCTTAGGTTATGTGGTAGGGGACACCAACTTTGGATTTGGCTGTAGGTATAGAGAATGTGTATGTCATATCTTTATACACACACACACACACACACACACACACACACACACACACACACAATTTAATTAAATTCAATTCACCAAATTTTTTAAGGTCTTGCTGTTCTAGAAGTACAAAGACAAAAGATGACCTCTACCCTCAATTCAATTCAACACAAATTTGTTAAACATAGTGTAAGGCATTATGCTAGGCTCTGATGATACCAGAAATTTAGATTCAAGGACTTTTGGAAGAAAACTACAATGCAAGATAGGATTGTGATGGGAACAAAGGCATGACCCAGACAAAATGCCTTTAAAATTCGAGGAAGAGAATGCTCAAAACAAGTAATCCCCAAGACTTGAAGGAAAAGAAGGATTCTGAAAGTGGAGGTGACAAAAAACATACATTCCAGGGAAGGATGGGATATGGTATGTGCTAAGACATAGCCATAGGACAGTGTAGCAGCAATCAAGACATAGCATCCCAACTATACAAACTGACTGGAAAAAAGAGTAGACCACATAATTTTCAACACTCCCCTCTTCTTGCCCAAATTTTCAACCTCCATTGATTAAAAAAAAAATCCACTCAACATAGTGCTTTATATTTCAGCTCTGAAATCTAATTCTTCTATTTGCCATTTATATCTGATATCTCCAAACCACAAGTCTTACTCAGCCTAGAGCCTAGGATCTCATTCTCCACAGAGCACTAGTACTTTCTACTGACAAGACGCTGAAAATGGAATATCCCAAGGGCTACCACATCCTAGTCTGGGAACTCAGAACCTCTTAATGTGTTCCTGATATAAAATAGCTAAGTTGAAACTGCCAGGACAGAGAGAGGGAGCAGAGGAAGTGAGAAGAACCCTTTTTTCAGGAGATGGCTCCAGAAGCAACCTCTCCTGTGATTGGCACCTTTGTTTAATGAAACTGGCACTAGGGCTGGGAGCAGGCAGGCTGCCATGTCGACAGATGGGCATGTGGGTAGATAGCCAACAGATAATGTATGAGCATCAAATGTGTTTGTTGAGGGCAGTTTTCCCAGGCAGGAGCATCAGAATAGGGACCCATCCAGAGTTTCAGCACCTGTGCTCAGATTCACTCTCAAAGTGGGCTAGGGACTAAAGCCCAGAACATTGGGGTGTGGGTGGGCCAAATAAGAGAAGGATAAAGGAGATGGGAATCGTTTGCTTTGCACAAGAGAAAAATGATTGGGAAGATGTGGAAGAGAGAGTAGGACAGACTCTCTGAGCTTAACATCAAAGGGTTGTTGTATGGGTGGTGGTATGAGGAATAGGCAGTCATTATTTTCTCTTCTGCCTTTCTTTCCTACTTCTTTCCTTTCCTTCCTTCTTTTCCCTCTCCTTTCCACCCTCCCTCCTCTCCTTCCTTATTTTTCCTTTACTGTTTTCTTTCTATGCTTCTAGAGGTGTGGAGCAGCATGATGAATGAGATTAGACATAAAGACCTCTTCTTGCTGAAGCTTTCCTTCTGGGCTTCTGAGAGCTCAAAAACTATTCCAAGAGACTAAAAGAATGATAGTTAACTTGGAAATGAAAAGAAAAAATTTTAAATCATGAATAAGTTTTATGACTTTTGCTGCCTGATGGCTAGACAGAGTAGTGGACAGAACTCCAAGCCTGGGGTCAGAAAGACCTGAGTTCAAAGGTGGCCTCAGACACTTAACCAGCTGTGTGAACCTGAGCAAGCCATTTAATCTTGCTTGCCTCACTTTCCTCACCTGTAAAATGAATTGTAGAAGAAACTGGCTAATTACTTCAATATCTTTGCCAAGAAAATCTCAAAGAGGGATCACAAAGAGTCACACACATCTGAAAACAACTAAACAACAACAATTTGGTTAATCAAAAAAAAGTTTTGAAAGTATTCACATAAATATATAAGAGGAGTAAAATGGCAGTGCCCTAGAGGTCAAGAGACTAGGGTTATAAGTCTGGTTTCAGGGAGAGATAGATGCACACCTACCTTTCAACCAAAGATTCACAAATGCAGGATCAGCTAGTTAGCACAGTGAATAGAGCACTGGCCCTGCAGTTGGGAGGACCTGAGTTCATATCTGGCCTCAGACACTAAATAATTAACTAGCTGTGTGATCTTGGGCTAGTCACCTAACCCCATTGCCTGGCAAAAAAAAAGTCCACAGGTGCCTCTTTTCATCCATTTCCACTTCCTTACAATTAGTGCATATACCTTAATGTGGCATCTAAATGTTGTAATTTATCAATAGTACTACTTGGTCCCAGATACTATTTAATAAAATACATTTAATAAAACGGCTGACCAGCTAACAAGGCTAATCATTCTTTATCTGAATAACATCTATTCAGGAATAAATTCAAATGTTGTGAAGGCATCCTAGGAAAAACTAGAACAGTTTTCAAAACTTCTGAGCACTAATGATGAAGACAGAATGGTGCAAAGGGAAGAGAATTGAATTG
Organism: Macrotis lagotis; assembly: GCF_037893015.1. Classification (NCBI taxonomy): domain Eukaryota; kingdom Metazoa; phylum Chordata; class Mammalia; order Peramelemorphia; family Peramelidae; genus Macrotis; species Macrotis lagotis. Next base: position 304,404,369 of record NC_133658.1, on the reverse strand, counting down.
GGACTGAGAGCTGAGTTCTAGATACCTAGTTGCAGCTATTCTAGCTATCTATGTGACCCTTGGCTAGGTCACTGCCCTTTCCTGGGCCTCTATTTCATCATTTGGAAAATGAGTAAAATAATACCAGCATTATTTTCCTTACAGGGCTATTGGAAGATCATAAATAAATTAGATAGATCCAGTGCTCTGCAAAATTTAAAGTACTATATAATGATTAGTTTTATGATGGTGACGATTCTATAGTTCTATTAGGATTTTCAGGTAGCTCCAAAAGACATTGAAGAGAATATTGAATAGCTTAATATTGCACACATTTAACACTACCACTGATGCTTTAATCACTACAATATTTAAAACTACCTAAATCTGGTATTGTTGCCCACCATATGGCATAAATGGAGTGTTAATTACTGCAATAAATGAAAATAACTAGTGCTACTGATAATTTTCAACTATCCAGTTTTCACCAACATAGATTCCCTATCAAGGAGCATGTGAAAACTGGTAACAAATTGTAAAACTCAATCCAAGGGAGAAATCTGATAGATACCTGATGATAGAATCAAATGAAAAGCCTTCAGGAAAACAATTCTTTCTTGGCTTCTGGTACACCAAAAATCATTGTGTAGTCTATTATTTTTTTAAACACCATTCCTTTCACAACTGTGCTCCTGTACTAACTTTCTGAACCTCAACATAATACCTCAGTTGCAATCTTAACATGTCAAGGTGAGAAGATTCCAGGAAATCTCCCCCCTTTCTATTTTGACCAGAAACCATTAGAGACTTCCTCTCCTAGACAGATTTTTTTAACTATATAAAAGAGGCCATTCTTTGCCTCATTTCTTACCTAGCCTTAATCACTGAATTAACTTTGCCTCAGTCAAACTGAGACTAAAAGTCAAGGTACCCTGTACCCAGGATCATTTCCAGTCATCCTGATCTATGTCTTGTCATGGACCCAAGATGACTCAGGAGGAGAAAATGAGGTTTTCAGACTTTGTACAACTCTCCCTCCCTTAAATTCAATTCACTTGCAAGCCATATCACCTCCTGAAGCCATGGTCCTCTTGGAAGGACAAACAATAATCCAGACCCCACCCATGTGGGAAATCATTGTGCTCTAATCAGATTTGACTAGATTGCAGGAAGTAACACGTAAATGACATCATCAAAATTCAGGGCCAATCCCTGATTGTAATTTTCATTCTCTCATCATATGTTAACCAATCAGAGTTGATTGCCACCCTCAGGAACCCTCCTCCTCTTCCAAGGAGCACCTAAACCATGATTGTCTTTGGTCTAAAAGATGACTGGATGAGCACCTTTTTCTTAAAATGCTGCCATCATTTTTAAAAATTATTAAATTATTCAGAAAATATGTCTATCAAACTTTTTTAAATGCCACAATCTTAGGTATGCCATCCATAGTCACAATTAAAAAAAGTCACAATTTAGTGAGTCCCACAACCAGGCTTGGCAGTTCTCATATAAAGAAAGGAGAATACATAATTTAAAATATCCCCAAAGGACCAGTGGACAACTGTTTGGACAGTTTCCTACACAATCACAGATCCTAAGGCCTTCAATGCCTTCTGTTTTGTTTTATTTTGTTTATTTTGTTTTCTTTTAAGTAACTATTGAGCCTGAGGGAGAGAATGACTGGATTTCTCTTTTGCTTGCATATTGGAACAGCTCCCTGTTTTCTTAAGGCTGAAGGAAGAGTAAGCGGTAATCAATAGTGATATCTGCTTGAATCTCAGCTGCTTGATCAAGGTGCTTTTGAAACACATCACAGAGCCCGATTTTCTGTTATTTAGCGCCAGGAGTTATTACCTCAGCAGCAGTGCGGTGTCTAATTTATACCAAATTGTTAGCTGAAATCTATTAAAGTTTATTAGTGCTCTCTCAGAATACAGTAGCATCTCACTGGTTCTGCTCTTGTTTAAAATTGACCAGCTGGTTTAACTCTATTAGCTCTGAAGTTGAGATAAACTGGAGTCTGTGGGAGCCATCTACAGCATGGGGGGAAATTAATACAAATGAAGCTTCTGTGTATTTGGGGTGTTAGCAGTTACCAAATTGCTGCTGGGTTCATTTCTCTCAATGAATGCCTGACCCCGTTATCCCATTACCAACCTGATGGGGAACTGTCCTCACAATTACAGAAAGCCATTGTCAAGATGATGAAGTCTCTAGCAGACAAAGGTATTCCTGGTTCTTGGAGGGCTCTAGCCCATGACAACAAACTAGTGTGACTGATCTGCTGGAAGGGGAACCCAGTTTTTTTCAGGTCTTTTCTGATCTACGCCATCCCTCACTCACTACCCTGCCTCCCCACTCCAGTTGCTAAATGCCCTTTCCATAGAAATGATTTTGCATTTCCTTGGTATTTATTTTGCACTTTTACCTGCTTACATGTTGTTTGCTCCAGTAGAAAATAAGCTCTTTGAGGGCAGGGACAGTTTTGGTTGTGTCTATATTCCCATGTCTATATCACCTTTTATTCATTTAAGAAATATTTGTTGAATTCATCTGAATTATTGAATTCCTCAGGAAATTTTTTACTAGCTTTCCAATGAGACTCTGGATTAGAATCTCCATTGCCTTTAGGATAAACTATAAAGACCTCAGTTTGACATTTTCCAGATCATCTTTCAGTGTTTATTACAAATTACTTTCTTGCACTAATCAATGTATCCATGCATGCTGTTCTCCATACATAGTATCCCTTTTTCTTTCTGTTACTTTGCACAGTTATCTAGTGTGCCTGAAATTTTCTTTCTGACTGTTTCTCTCTGTCTCTCTCCTCTCTAGCTCTTCTCTCTCTCTCTCTCTGTCTCTCTCTGTCTCTCTCTGTCTCTCTCCCCTCTAGCTCTCTGTCTCCTCTCTTCTATCTCTCTCCTCTCTAGCTCTTTCTGTCTCCCTCTCTCTGCACTCTGTCTGTTTTTTTTTCTGTCTCTCCACCTCTACTTCTTGAATAGTTAGCTTCCTTTGAGCCTCAGTTTCTATTACCTTTTTCAAGAAGCCTTTCCTGCAGAGTAAAAGCAGGGATTGACCTGAGTCCCCTCCTCCTCCAAAAAATCCTCCACATACCTTCAAATAATTTTTCTAAACAAATTCTGGAGTGGCAGAACCCAGAAAAAGACTGAGTGAAACAATGTTTCAGCCTAAGACAACTTGGAAGCTCCTCAGGACAGGTCCTTTACAGTGGGTTCTGCTACACTAGAGCAAACTGGCTCCAACCATCCAGGAACAAGCTGTGGGGCACCTGGGTCCATGGCATCTATGGAAGTTTCCAGACCTCTCAGCCCAGGGATTGACAAGAGCAATTAGGAAGGTCAGTAGGAAAACTCTGCTGCACCAGAGTAAGTGTGGGTCTAGTATAACTGAGGCCTCAGCACAGATCCAGCCCTCAGAGATCAGGAGCAATCCTGGAGAGTTTATCTGGTTGGGAACCACACTGCAGTTGCTTCCAGAGTGCTCAGACCACAGACTGCAAGGGGGTTAGGGGAGATTGCAATGATCTCTTTGTTATCACTGAAACAAGACTCTGTTGTGATACCCTTACTTAGATACAGGTCTGTGGCCCTAATCTCAGGAAAAGGAGTAGAAGCATAACAGAGTTTACTGCCTGCAGCAGAACAGGGACCCTCCTCAGAGGTTCCAGGGCAGAAAGGAGAGCTTGTGATCATCATCCACAGACCAGAGAACAGATCAAGAAAGCAGTCAAAAACTCTCATATGACCTCGAAGGAACCGAGAAATTGTAGGTCCTTGGGGTTGGGGTGTAGGATCCCTGAAAACAGCTGTAAAAAAACCTCAAAAGCTTGAGACACTGTGTCTCTTCTCTGGAAGCAGAGTGCCAACTTAGTTTATTAGTACTATCTCAGAATACAGTAGCATATTGCTAGTTCTGCTCTTGTTTAAAATTGACCAGCTGGTTTAACTCTATTAGCTCTGAAGTTGAGACAAACTGGACTCTGGGCAGGGGGAATAAAGCAAACAACAGAAGAAAAAAAAATCCAACCATAGACAATTACTTTGGTCCTATAGAGGATCAAAATATACACTCAAAACATAACAAAGTCAAAGTTTCTGAATCCAAAGCCTCCAAGAAAAATATAAATTTGTCTCAGGCTACTGAAGAGCTCAAAAAAAAATTTGAGGGGTGGCTAGGTGGCGCAGTAGATAAAGTACCAGTCCTGGAGTCAGGAGTACCTGGGTTCAAATCTGGTCTCAGACACTTAATAATTACCTAGCTGTGTGGCCTTGGGCAAGCCACTTAACCCCGTCTGCCTTGCAAATAACCTAAAAATTTTTTTTGAAAATCAAGCAAGGGAGACAGTGAAAAAACTGGAAAGAGAAATGAGAACAATGTGGGAAAATCATGAAAACCAAGTCAGTAGCTTGGTAAATAAGATTTTAAAAAATCTTAAAGAAAATAACATTAAAAACTAGTTTGTATCAAATGGAAAAGGAATTCTAAAAGGCCAATGAGGAGAAGAATGCCTTAAAAAGCAGAATTGGCCAGATAGAAAAGGAGATACAAAAGATCTCTGATGAAAATAATCCTTAAAATATAGAATGGAGCTAAGAGAAGCTGATGACTTTGTGAGAAATCAAGAAACAATAAAATAAAGCCCAAAGAATGAAAACTAGAATAAAATGTGAAATATCACAATGGAAAAAGAATTGGCCTGGAAAACAAATCCAAAATAGATAATGTAAAAATTATTAAACCTAAAAGTTATGAACCAAAAGAGAGAGCTTAGACCTCATTTTTCAAGAAATTCTCCAGGAAAACTGCCCTGATATCCAAGAAGTACAAGGTAAAATAGAAATTGAAAGAATCTACTGGTCACTTCCTGAAAGAGATCCCAAAATGAAAACTGCCAGGCATATTATAGTCAAATTTCAGAACTTCCAAGTCAAAGAAAAAATATTACAAGCAGCCAGAAAGAAATAATTCAAATATTGTGAAGATACATCCAGGATAACACAAGATTTTGCAACTTCTACATTAAAGGTTCATAGGAGGGGCAGCTAGGTGGTGTAGTAGATAAAGCACCAGCCCTGGAGTCAGGAGTACCTGGGTTCACATCCAGTCTCAGACAATAATTACCTAGCTGTGTGGCCTTGGGCAAGCTACTTAACCCCATTTGCCTTGCAAAAACCTAAAAAAAAAAAGGTTCATAGGTTCATAGGGCTTGGAATATGATATTTCAAAAGGCAAAAGTGCTTGGATTACAACCAAGTATCAACTATTCAGCAAAATCAAACATACTCTTTCAGGGGAAAAGATGGATATTCAATGAAATAGGGAACTTTCAAACTTTCCTGAAGAAATGACCAGAACTGGATCTTCAAGTATAGGACCTAGGTGAAGCATAGAGAGGGTGGATAGGAAAGGCAAATTATGAAGGACTTAATGATGTGGAACTGCTTATATTCCTGCATGGAAAGATGATACTGATAACTCATACAAACCTTCCTATTTATTAGGGCAATTAGAAGGAGCATATATAGACAAAGCACAGGAGGGAATTGAATTTGAAGTTATCCTACATTAAAAAGATGGAGTTAATGGGGATTAAAGGAATTTACTGGGAGAAGGGAAAGAGAGGTAGAATGGGATAAGTTTTTTCATATAAAAGAGGAAAGAAAAAGTTTTTTTAGTGGAGTGGAAGGGGGGGGATGTAAGAGGAAGTGAGTGAGCCTTACTCTCATCAGAAGTAGCTCAGAGAGGGAATAACATCCACATTCAATAGGGTATAGAAATCTATGTTATCCTAGAGAAAAATAGAAGAGGGAAGGGATAGGAGAAGGGAGGGGGAGTATAGGTGATAGAAGAAAGGGAAGATCATGGGAGAGGGTAGTCAGATGTAATACACTTTTGAGGAGGGACAGGATGAAAGGAGAAAGAGAATAGAATAAATGGGAGTAGGGGGATTAGGATGGAGGGAGCTATCAGTTAATCCATTGGATCAACACAATCTATATTATGTGTTGTATTGTGAATTTCTAAAAGATAAATATTCAAAGTGACTTGGGGGGGGACACAGTTGGATCTGCTCAGGCAATAAAGTGTGAAATTCAAGTTAAAAAAAGAAGAAACCTCTTATTTCTTCCTCTCCCCCACTTTAGTCTTACTCTAAAACACTGTGTAATTTCTTTGTACAAAACCTGCTTTTATTCTTCTGTGAATTGTTGCCTCTTCCCAGTAAAATGTAAGCTCCCTGAGGATAGGAACTATCTCACTTTGTATTAATATCTAAGACAGCACAGTTCTTGATGCATAGCAGGCTCTGATACTACAAAGATAAAAATGCCATCCCTGCCCTTTTAGAGATTACAAATTATGATATATACACAGATAACCATAATGTTAGCTAAGTTAAGACAATTACAAGGTCAAGATACAAAGAACTCAAAAAAATTTATGAGGGAGAGAATAACAGCTAGAAGGATCAGAGAAACCAAACCTTGAGAACAGAAACCTTTTAATAGATTTGAAATGAAGAGAACATTGCAGCCGTAGGTGACAGACTACACAAATGAACAAAGGCAGAATATAACAGAGAGAGAGTTTGGAGAATAATAATTTCTTATCCTGACTGGAATAGAATTGCATAAAACTAGTTATGTTAACAAGAAATAGAAATAGCAATGTATAACTCAAATAAAATATGGAATGAAATAATTCCACAAAAGAAACTAAACAAAAATCAGTGTTAATTATGAGGAAAAGTATGACATAGTAAATTGAGAGCTGGACATGGAACCAGGAAGACTTGGATTTTTGGAGTCTTGCCTTTGATACATTTGGATCATAGGCAAGTCAAAAGCACTCAGGAATATGGACAACTCTCTAGGATATAAATTTCAGGGAAAAAATACAACTGTATCCATATAGGTGATTTCTTCACTCTGGAGTTCTCTTATACCAATGAGCTCAAAAGTTTATTCTCTAACCTAAAAGTAATTACTCTGATTAATATAAAAATTTGCACTGATTTATGGCCTAGTATTGACTGTTGTCTTTATTTATCTTTCAACAAACTAAAACATTCCCAGGCTGGGTTAACTCATTAGTAAAATTAACTGAATAGGGTTTTTAAATAGGGTTTTTAAAAAATAATAATGCACATTTAATTGCATGATTCTCTCTAAAAATTAATATCTTAGTGAGAACAAAAAGGGTTTTGTATCATTAATAAATAAAATATTTTAAAAATTATTTTACATCATTTCTTTTTTAATATTTATTTTGTGTATATTTCATTATGGAAGATATTAGTACAGTAGAGTATGCATATAATTTATAAATAAGCAATAGTTTTACTGATAGAATTACACTGTCAAAATTGAATGGAGAACTCTGATCTAAGACAATGAGAGTTTACATGACTTGTTCATATATTTGCAACACAGCTAGCGTGATGAAGGAACCAGAATTTATTCTGAGGCTAGCTACCTCTCAATAGATTTTTGTACTGAGCTGAAATCTACCTGCCTCCTCACAGATTATATCACTATTTCTAGTACCCCCTGCTTCTAAGCAATGAGGATAAAAATGTATATTTCTAAATTCAAAATCACTATTTCTTGGATTTCAAAGATTGATATGTCTCAAATAAATGGCAGAATAGAAAGAATGCCAGCTTTGTAGTCAAGAAGACCTATGTCTGAATTCTACTTTAATCGTGTGATCCTAGCAAGACACATAACCCTTTTCATCTTCAATATAAATGGGAAAGGATTAAATGAAAAAAAGCATAAAATGTTTTTCAAACCTTAAATCACTATGTAAATACTAGTTGTTCATGTTGTTATTATTTTTCTATCTCCAATGCATAGCTGGTTCCATTTCATGGTGTATCCTCATGGAAAGGAAAGAGGCTTGGGTAATTTTCTCTTCTCATAGGACATTTTGTATCTTGAAGAAGGTCCTTTCCATGGCATCCTGGGACAGGAGTGACTTCTCAGCAAAGGAAAGCTCCAGAAATACCTGGAGGGCTCCAAGGACTGCCAAAAATCATGCCAATTTAAAGCCTGTGACCCAGTCCACAGCACATACTGCTGTTCTTTGGCTCTGCCCTTTATCCTCACATCTAGGGAACATTTCTGGGTGGGGGTGGGGGGCACCTGAGCCCAGTCCAACCTGACTAGAGAGTTTGGGAAGAGATGTATTCCTTTGCCCTCCTCTCAGCATTATCTCAAGCTCCTGCAAAACGCAGGGGTTGTAGAAGGCAAATTAAATCTGCTCTGACATGTCTAAACTGCTCGTCCTATTGAACTTTGGAGTGAAGTCCTTACAATTGCAGAGATGAACTTGTCGTGTGCATTAACACAGCAACTAGCCACCTCAGTTCATCTTTAAGAGTTTTTCTCTTGCTTACCTTATTTTTTACCTACTATGGAGTCATATTTATACCCTCTTCATACCATACAATCCCAGACAATTGTCTGACTTAATGTAGGTGTATTTCGATTTTCCTAAATCCCCTCCATACAATATGTCCCATACCACAATAAGGTAATATTTGCTTAATTATACAAGCCATACATAATTATATTTTAATTTGCATGTTTAATCTTTCTTAATAATTTTTGTGTACAGGATGTGTATGTCCACCAAAACAGTGGCATCAAACTCAAATAGAATGGAAGCCAATAAATCATACATAAGAATCTTTATGAACTAGATATTCACTTAGAAAACTATTTATATATATATATATATATTTATATATTTCTTTTTTATTAATACATCTAAACATTAAAATCAGAAGTTACATTTTAATCCAGTTTTGTTCAGACTCAGGAGTACCCACTCCTGGGGCTGCAGAAATTGTGTTTGACACTTTGAGTCCAAAATATAGGTCTACACTCATGGTATTGATTGGAGTCACCTAGCCTCTCCTTCAAGATCCTAAGAATAGAGAACTCATCAACCCTCCAAGCAGCCTATTTTCTTTTTGAACAATCATCAATTTAAAAATAATTTGGCATCCTACCTAAAATTGCCTCTTGGGGGGGGGGCAAACAGAACAAGTTAAATGAATCTTCCATGTGTCAACCCTTTAATTATTTGAACATAGTTATTACTATGTCCCTTTTCCTTTCCCTTCCCCCAAACCCCTAAGTAAAATATGTCCAGACCTTTCAACAGATTCTTGTATGATATGGATTCAAGGCCCTTATCTATATTGCTTGCCTTCCTTCAGACATATTGGTATTCTTAAACCAAGACATTAAGAACTAAATGCATGACTTCAGATGATGTCTAACAAGGGATGAGGATTGTGACACTCTTGTCTTTCTCTTAGTAGAAGCTCTTCCTCTCTTAATGCAGTCTAAGATGACATCATTAGCATTTTTGGTTGCCATATCACAGTATTGACGCATACCAAGTTTGCAGTCCACTAAAGATCTAGATTATTTTCAGAACAACTTCTATGTAATCATGCTTGACTTATCTTGTACATGAAAATGTGCTTAAATGTAAGACTTTACATTTAACCATATTACTTGTAACTGTTGTAGTTCAGTCTTTCAGTCATATCTGATTCTTCATGACTCCATTCAGGATTTTCTTGGCCAAGATACTGGTGAAACCAAGAAAATGGTTTGCCATTTTCTTCTCCATCTCATTTTACAGCTGAGGAAACTGAGGCAGAGTTAAATTACTTGCTCAGTCACACCACTAGTGTCTGAGGCTGGATTTGAACTCTGGTCTTCCTGACTCCAGGCCTGTCCTCTATCCACTGAACTACCTAGCTATCCTTTATTAAATTTAATCTTATTTCATTTGGCCTAGAACAGAATAATCCAGTGCTAGTAATCCTGTCCAAGCTGTGTGTTATCTTTAAGTTTGATAAGCATACCATTTATGCCTTTATCTAAGTCACTGAGGAAATTGTTAAACAGTATAGAGCCAAGCACAGATCCCTGAGGTACTCCACTAAAGACTTGCTTTGACATTGAACCATTTATAACCATTCTTTTAGTCTCATCATCCAACCCATTTTGAATTGATGTAATTTTATTCTCATCTAATGGATATCTTTTGATCTCCACAAAATAGTATCAGATACTATCAAAACACACTGCTAAAATTTTGCTGTTCAATCATGTCTGACTCTTAATGACTCCTTTTTGAGATTTTCTCAGCAAAGACACTAGAGTGATTTATTATTTCCTTCTTCACTTCATTTTCTAAATGAAGAAACTGAGACAAACAATGTTAATTTGGAATTCTCAAAACTATAGTGTAGGGAATGAGATCTGACTTCTAGTCCTTCTAATGGTCTTTTGCTGTTGTTCAGTCATCTCCATCTCTTCATGGTTCCATTTGGGGTTATCTCGGCAAAGATATTGGAATAGTTTGCCATTTCCTTCTCTAATTTATTTTACAGATAAGGAGACTGAGGTAAACAGGGCTAAGTTCCCCAGGGCCAAACATCTAGAAAGTGTCTGAGGTCAGATTTAAATTCAGGAAGGAATCTTTCTGATCCACTGTTTCATCTAGATGGCCTTGCTAAAGGATATCCTCAACAATTTCCTCATCTATTGATATTTTAATGCTGTAAAAAAAGAGGATCAGTAAGTCAGTACACAAGCATTTATTAATATGTCCCAAGTAATTGATAGGGGATTCAAATAGAATGCTGCACTCAAAGAACTTACATTCTAATGGAGGAAGACAATACATGATATGGAGTCGAAAATGGACTACAGAAAAAAAAGTTACCTAGTGAGATCAACCTAAATAGAATGGAAATGAGTCAGCAGTATAGTCTAAAGAAAGGTGATATGAGTTCAATCTGACATGAGTTGTACTTCATGATGACTTGCTGGCTGGTATTCACCTTTTCCTTTTCTTCATTTTTACTAAACATCTCTTCACTGATATCCCAAGATATAACTAGCCCTAGATCATTGATCAGCTAGCGGTAGCTATGTGGCACAGTGGATAGAGTGCCAGGTCTCAGTTATGAAGATTCAGTTCAAATCCAGTCTCAAACACTAGCCGAATGACCCTGGGCAAGTCACATAATCTTGTTTGCCTCATTCTCTTCATCTGTAAAATGAATTGGAGAAAGAAATGGCAAACCACTCCAGTATCCTGCCAAGATAACCCCAAATGGAGTCATGAAGAGATGGATATGACTGAACAATTACAAAAGACCATTGGTAAGACTAGAACTCAAATCTCATTCCTCTACACTATAGTTTTGAGACTTCCACATTTCAAACACAGAAACTTCAAATGAAAATAGATTACAAAATCATAGATCTCTGATGAAATAGACAATCTCTATTATTCATTTTCTGGTACAGTCTTTGAAATTGGAGGGAAACTACACAGCTATAGGTGAAGATGAATACAAATGGGGTAGACTATAAATGAACAACTGACTGCTATGCAACTACTATGGATAACACATGGGTGAGGAAACTTCCAATCTGGAGGTCAGATTAGTTTGGTATTACAAAGGCAACCATAGGTGGGACTCAAGATTCAATAAATCTAGAACATTTTTAGGGGTGAATTAATTCAATATTTGACCAAATATAGCCCTCAAATGATATTATAAAATCCAAAAGGCCCTCAGCAGAAAAAAAAAAGGTTCCCTATCCCTGGTAAAGCATTATACTTGGTTCTCCTCTCATTTATTTCTATAGTGTTGAGAGCTATATATATATTCTGAAATTATCTTCTCATTCATAATTCTGATCTGCAAAGAATTCTTGATCTAATTGTTGCAGATTATCCTTCTGGAGGGACATATTGTGATCCATTCATGCTTTCTTATCTTTTAGGATTTGTGTCGATGTCATTTGAAACATGTTCTGAAGAAGAGCACTTAAGATTCCTCTCCTGCTTTCAAAGATTAGGGGAAGGTATTAGAATATCAATTTTTTTTTCTCTGGCCATACACTTTCTTATACCATCAACTCTTACATGGACCTATGATCATATTCATGTAGGGTGTCCTCAAGAAAATCTCAACTCATTCATGCCTTTGCATCTTATGCAATTAATATCTATAAACTTCCATAAATTCCTCTCAAACGTTCTATCCAATGCACTAGAGACCTTAATCTAGATCTACACACACTAAGATCATGCGGCACTACCCCCTCCCCACACACATGCCCCCCTCAGGGGTATTGGGTGGTACAATGGAGCCAGCGCTGGGTCTGGAGACAGGAAGAACTGAATTCAAATACAGTCTTAAACACACAGTTTGTGACCCTGGGCAAGTCATTTAACCTCTCCCTTCCTTTTTCACTTCATCTGCAAAATGGGATAAATAAGATCACCTACCTCCCCCAGATGTTTAAAGGAGCAAATGAGAAAATATTTAAGTGCTTAGTACAATGCCTGGGTCATAATAGAAGTTCAGTAGATGCTTGTTCCCTTTCCCTGCTTCTTTCTCCTTGCTATTCCTTACCCACATCATATCCAATTTTCAGTAGCTTTCTTCAAGCGTCTACTAAAGTCTCAAACTCTGCAAGGATACTTTTCCACTCTTCTCTAATCTTAGTGTCCTTCCTCTGGAAGTATCCCCAATTTGATATATATACATACATATATATCTATAAGTTCACAGTCTAGTGGAAGAGACAATATGAAAATAGCTATATATGTGTTTTTACATACATATATATGTAAATGCTCATATATATAGGTTATATATCTAGAAGCTTACAGTTTAATGAGACAACATAGAAATAGTGCTATAAGTGTGTGCTTACACACATATATGCATATATACACGCAAATGCACATATATAAATATAAGTTATGTAGCTATAAACTTAGTCTAATGAAAATACTTATGTGTGTGTTCTTATACATACATATTTTATTTATATATGCACACACATACCTATAGGTTTTGTATATATATATATATATATATATATATATATATATATATATATATATATACAAATATAAGCTTACAGTCTAATGGAGGAGACAATATAGGAACAGTTATGTATATGTGTGCTTATACACATATGCTTATATATATGCATACATATATTCATCTAAACAGACAGACAGAGACCGAGATAAAAACAGTTTTTTATATGTCTAATGCTAGAATATAGAAAATGCTTAATATACCTCAGATTATTGTCTGACCAGTACTGTTCTCTTTAGCTACATAGCAAGTACACTTCCTTTTCTGATCACACATTTCCTGGATAATATCTTTATTGATTTTAGGCTCATATCCTCAAAGACCCTGGGAGAAGGAGATAAATATTCTGATATAATTGGATTAATAATAACACTTACACATTGTTCATTTGCTCAGATGTAGCCTGGCATAATCATTCAAATCTTGGAGTTGGGAGACCTGTGTTCTAGTTTTGCCTGGCTTATTTCTTGCTAGTTATTCTATTTTACTATGATCAATTCATTTAAATGAACCTAAATTTCCCCACCTGTAAAATGGGGTTAATTAACCCTTTTTATGTTTACAAGACTGTTAATAATGTAAGCACTTTGTAAACCTTAAAGCACTATAGAAATTTGAGTTAGCTATATTTTTGGATAGCTACAAACTCCTTTTCCATAAGCATTTCTAGTTCAGCTATAGTATGATTTGAATTTCACAAAGAACAAAGATTCAATTATCAGGGGAGGGGGAGAAAGAGAAGATTCTCTAACATGTCTCCATTAATTTTTTCATACATTAAAGGCCTTTCACATATTTTTCCCAAATTCAACAAATATTTCTTAAGCATTTACCTCATATGGGATGCTATACTAGCTGATGAGGAAAACACAAAGATGAAAAACAACTCCCACAATCCTTGCCTTCAAGGAGCTTACTGTTTAATAACAGAGGTGGTATACTATGGACATCGATAAATAAAATACATGATAAGAATGCGATTATGACTTATCCATGATCAAGATGAAATATTCTAGAAAAAAAATCTCAAAATGGAATCATTGCTTTTGACAAAGAGACAATGAAGAAGTCTTCATGGAGATGCTATCATCTAAACTGAGTCTTGAAGATTGAGATTTTTTGTAAACAGAGGTGAGTGTGTTCCACAATTATGGGACTTCCTCAACAAATCCACAGAACCATGACAATGCAGAACAAGATCGGCAACCAACTTAAAGTTCAATTGGACAGGAACACAAAAGCCAAGTCATATGAAAACTCCATTAAGCCTCACTGCAACTCTGTGAAATAGGTGGGGAAGTATGACATTTTCATGTTACATATAAAACTCAGTGAGGCTAAGGAATTGTTCTGTGGTCACAAGATAAGTGACAGCCAAAGTTGAGACAATTACTCATTACACCCAATGCTATTGACCAAGATGCCTATCCAGTGCCTTCTCACCATGCATTACAGGCTAACTTGGCCAATCTATCATAAAATACTTAAAACAACTTGGATTCTCTGAGGAGCAGTAGTTTCCATACTTACTTCCAAGGCTGACCTTTCAGTGGAGGTTCAGAGTCAAAACTAGGAGAGAGCCATTTAGGAGCTGCTAATAGCATTGCAATCTTTCAGCAAGCTAGAAACCACAGAAGTTTGTGTCTAGTGAGCAAGAAAAAAGTAGAAATAAATAGGAATATATGAGATTGTATTCTGGGGTGAGGTTTCTTTCCTATAGGACCTAGAGGTCCTGTGTCTTGTTTCCTTCATGAGCATTTTGATATGGAAGAAGCCCCTGGGAACATGAGGGCATTACAAGACAGCCCTAAGCATTTAAGAAGTAGCATAGGGAGGCTAGGTGGCACAGTGGATAAAGTACCAGCCCTGGAGTCAGGAGTACCTGGGTTCAAATCCAACCTCAGACACTTCATAATTACCTAGCTGTGTGGCCTTGGGCAAGCCACTTAACCCTGGTTGCCTTGCAAAAACCTTAAAAAAAAAGAAGTAGCATAAAATCAAGAAATGAGAGTTGAAAGTAACCTTGGAAACCAACCAATCCGACCAAGCATTTAGCACAGTCCTGGAATTCAGTAGGGATTTAATAAATGCTTACTGACCATCCACAGGAAGGTATTCCCTGTCATCTTAAGTTAGTGTGTTTCAACTTGCTTGTACAGGTACAAAATCTCTAGATACAGCTCTTTGAGGATTTCCCAAACAACGGAGCAATCCTGAATGAAAGTTCATCCAAATGAAAACCACCTCCACCACTCCTTCTCAAGTATAAATGGATGATAAAGGAGAAAAGGTGTTGAATGATAAGTGACAAAGCAGCAAGGTGACATGGAGAGTTAGGGTCTTGAGAGTCTAATAAATACTTGACAAAGATTATTAAATCAATATTTATAAATTATCCATTCTTACCAAAAGGCAGAGGAAACCAGCAGAGCTATGGGAGACAAGAGCATCACCCAAAGCATCCCACATGAAACAGAAACAGAGAGAAAGGTGGCAGCTATAATAAACCCTGTGGTGAAAAGTCTGGGGCATCTATAACTCTCTCTTTATACACTTCAAATTGCTTTCTATATATATTTTCTCTTGTCATCATCACAGAAACCCAATAGAGTAAGGCAAGTTAGTTATACTTTTAAAAACAAATGAGGAAATTGAAGTCTACAGAAGTCTACTCATTTGCTCATAGTCCCCATCTCCTCCTCATAACTTTCTTCTACTTTTTGCTTTGGGGACAATAATCAACCTACCTTAAAATTCCTGGAAAGAATGTTTCAAACAAATGCTGGAAGACTTCATTTACCATTCCCTTTGACTTTCCAGAACATACAAAATATCCTCTCTCAGGATTATTATTGTTCAGTCATTTCAATCATGTCCAACCTTTGTGACCCCACTTGGGCTTTCCTTAGCAAGGATACTTTGCCATTTGCTTGCCATTTCCTTCTCCAGTTCATTTTATTGACATGGAAACCTAGGTTAAGTGACTTGCCCAGGATTACACATCTAGTAAAAATCATAGTCTGAATTTGAACTCAGTTCTTCCTGACTACAGACTTTGTGCTCTAGACCCTTCTTATAAACATTGTCTTCTTTTAGAAAATAAATTCTGTGAGTGAAGAGATTGTCTTATTTTTGGTCATTTTATCCCCAGTGTTAAGACAGTTCTTAACATATAGAAAAAGCTTTATAAATGTCATTTCTTTTTTGAGCCAGTCAGAGTTAAGTGACTTGCTGAGGGTCATACAGTGAGCAAGTGTCAAGTGACTGAGACTGAATTTGAACTCAGGTCTTCCTGACTCTAGGATCAGTGTACTATCCACTGTGTAACCTAGCAGTTCCTTATAAATGTTTTAGCAATTGTTTTCTTTATCAGACTAAAAGATCCTTGAGGATATAGATAGATGTCTCCTTAGCACCTAATAAAATGTCTTGAACCTAAAAGGAATTTAATATATATATATTGAATTGAATACAAAGAGGTCACATTGAGAAATTTTAATGAGGAAGCAGCCATCAGGATCATGAAAGCATTTCAAGAAGATCCTAGATAATCAAGAGGAAACATAACAACATAGAACAAGAGTTGAAAGGAGCCTTGGAAGCCAGCTTACAGCTGATGAAGAGTGCTCTTCACAGTATCATTTAACTTGTCCTTGAAGACTTCATGTGAAAAGGATCTCTCCTACCTCACTACCTCACTTTTTGATAGAAATCTTGATATTATTCCTATATGAGAAATAGTCTTTTTTCTTCTTCTCTCTAGCTTTCATTTATGCGGGCATTGTGATGATCCACTCTTCAAATCAGACTTCCAGAGACCATACTGCTGTGGAGCCAAACCATCTAACCAAGATGAGACCATGCTTCTAACTTGCCACCAAGGATTTTCTTCCTATTCACTCCCAAATCCCAGACTTCCCAGTCCTTGCTTCCATGGCTAAATTGCCTTTTTCTCAACTTGAAACTTGCCTCCACCAAACCAGTCCCTTGTTTTTTCCATTAGATCATAAGCTCCAGGAGAACAGAGACAGTTTTTCTTCTTTGCTACTTATCCCCAGTCCTTTGTACAATGTCTGACATAAAAAGTGCTTAATAAATGGTTCCTGCCTGCTTGTCCCTACACTATTTCCCTTTTCCCCTTCTTGTGGAAAAAAACAATCAAATCCACATCACTGTTACTTTCAGCAAGGATATAATGATCAACTGCCATATTATTTTTCTCCCTACCTTTGTGATTTCACAAAACTTTCTCTTCCCTTGGTCACCACTCATGTATACATGTCTTTCCAGATAGAATAAAAGCTCCATAAGGATAGAGATAGTCTTGCTGGTCACCACTCATGTATACATGTCTTTCCAGATAGAATAAAAGCTCCATAAGGATAGAGATAGTCTTGCTTTTGCTTCTGTCTCTGTATCCTCAGTCTTAGCATAGTGACCAGGACATAGTAGACCTTAACACTTTCATTCAAGCAAGTCAACATCCTGTTCAAGCATCTGTGGCAAAACTGAGATGAGTGGCTAATTTAATGAGGGGACTGGCTGACTATAGCAAAACTACTGAATTGTAACTACTATTATGGCAACATAAATGTCCTCTGGAAAATCAAGATATTTAAGGAGGAAGAATGGATGTGACCAGTGCCAGTGGATTTCATTAGGTTTCTTGATCTTTGTACTTTCTGGCAGGTTGAATTATTCAGAGTATGACCTAAGTCAGTTCACTTCATTGGGCCTCAGTTTCCTCATCTATAAAATGAAGAGATAGACTAGATGTACTCTGGTGTCCTTTATAGTCTTAGATCTATGACATAATAGTCAAGTGTGACTATACCTGCATTACCTGATTTTTTTTGAGGACAGAATCTCCAGTGCTGCTGTTTCTCAATGTTTTCGTCCTAGTATATTAAGTGAAGCAAAGGCAGACAGAGGAGAGACAGACAGAAAAAGACAGATAAACAGAGAATATATGTCCCTCTCCTAGCAGCCTGATGTCTTATGACTGTTTGTTATTTTCCCCACATGGTAAACAATCAATATTTCTGTAAGAAGACAACCTTTCAGAGACAGCTTTGGTTGTTTTTTCTGAAATAGTTCTAATTTTGTCACTCTGACCACTATTATGACTCATCATCTCTATCGAAGACCAAAACATTGGGTAAGATCTGGGGCAAGTGTTTCTGAAAGCAAACTGCAAAGCCACAAAGAGACACTCCTTCAACCTTTTAAGTTTGCCAAGGGTCAAACCTTAGTAGCTACCATTTGACAATTGCCTAATTAGAATGAGCTCCTGAAAAAAAAAAATAAAGTTGACTGGAGTGAGAGAAAATTGACCAATGGGAAAAATTAAGTGCTGGTATCGTCATAATTATCACATCTTTCCACCAGATTCCACAATGGCATGAATGAGCTACCCAAAAGTGAAATGCGCTACCTTAAGAAGCAATGGCTTGAGGCAGCTAAGTGGTGCAATGAAGTCCTGAGTTCAAATTCAGCCTCAGACACTTAATAATTGCCTAGTTGTGTGACCTTGGGCAAGTCACTTATCCCCATGGCCTTACTAATAAACAAACAAACAAATAAATGAATGAATGAATGAATGAATAAATAAAAAGGAGCAATGGCTTCCCTTTAATTGAAGGTTTTCAAGCAAAGCAAACTGACCATTTGTCAGCAATAATGTGGAGAGAATTCTTTATCAAGTACAGATCAGATTAGATGATCTCTGGAGTTCATTCCAAATTGAGATTCTGAGGTTCTGTCTGGGTTGGGTTGCCAGCTCCATCATTTTCCATGTCCAAGTCACAGTGTATATTCTTGCCCTGTTGTCTTTTAGGCAAACATTAAATAATGCTAACCATGGAGACTAGCCAACCTGATGGATAATTTATCAGTGGCAAACCTGAGTGTTTTCAAGCAAAGTAAACTGCTTTGGCTTACCACACAGCTCCTGTCTTTTTCAAGCACTGTTAGTAAATAGCCTACCTTGGGATTAATATCAAGTATTCATTTTAACAACATTAATTTACTATGTGTGTGATCCTACTTTACATCACGCAACATGACTTATTCAAGGAGCTGGTCCTTTGGTGAATAGTGTTTATTCATTCTAATCACTGCACTTGCCTGAGATTTCTAGGTTAATGGGGCAGAGTTTGGAAAAGATTATGTTTGCAGGTTGTTTGCATGGATATCATTCATGAAGAAATCTGCATTCCAAACACCTTCTGAAAAATCTGTGTTCCCTTGGTCTCAGTGTGGCAAAGATTCACCAAATCTATGTGTTACTGAAATGACTTCAAGAAATTAGAAGTATTTGTTGCCTACACCCCCAAGTGAATGTAGTTTCTTTAGGAAAGGCACTGTTTCATTTTTAACACTATATTTCCAATGCCTTTAATAGTGCCAGAAACAGTAATTTTTTTGTGTTTTTTTTTTTGCAAGCCAATGGGTCAACTGACTTGCCCAAGATCACATAGCTAGGTAATTATTAAGTGTTTGAATCTGGATTTGAACTCAGGTCCTCCTGACTCCAGGGACAGTGCTCCATCCACTGTGCCACCTAGCTGCACCCATAGTAGGCTTTTAATAAATGCTTGTCAGTTCATGAATTGGGCATCTCCAATGCAGTTGGGTACTTCAATGTATAGGGCCTTTAGGTAGGGAATACAAAATATTTGATTACTTATATATACATATCATGTGTTGTAGGTTTTAATGTATTTTCTCCACTATCATTTTGTGAGGTGGATATCTTTGGGTACTCCTTTTGGAGCAAAGAATAATTCTCATTTAAAATAATGAAAGTGATAACCAGAGTTTTAAAAATCCCTCCTAGTGAAAAGTGACTTAAGATCATTTTCAATAATTAAAATCTTAAAAACCTTTACTTATGGCCTAAAACTTGTGAGTATATACAAACAAAAGACATCAGTCTAACAGCCAGAGTCTTGAGGTGATACATTATGTAAAGCCTTTTCTTTAGTTTTTTAAATCATTTCATTCATGATTTCATTTGGGGTTTTCATAGCAAAGATACTGGAGTGGCTTGCCATTTCTTTCTCCAGCTAATTTTACAGAGTATGCAACTGGACCAAACAGGGTCAAGTGACCTGCCTAGGGTCACACAACCAGTAAGTGTCTTGGATAGGATTTAAAATCAGGAAGTCTTCCTGACTTCTCACTCTAGGCCCTGCACTCTTTCCACTTACTACCTAGCTACTCCTTTTCCCCTTACTTTCCCTCTAACCTTGTGAAGAAGTTGATCCAAGAGTTCTTAAAATATGTAACAGCTCCATGGATACAACAAATGAAGCATAGTAAAGTCTGAAGACATGCCCTTCACCTCCTAGTGGCCATAGTTGAGCCAATTAACCTCTCAATCTCAGTTTCCTCACCTGTGAAAATGGAGAAATAATTCCTACCTAAACCCATCTCATACAGTTGCTTTGAAGATGGATTCAGATAACTGAGAGATGCCTGCAAATTTTCACTTAATATATATAAAAAGGCATTATAGTAGTAGTAGCTCATATAATATTGAAATTTATATAGGTTATTTCATTTGATTTGATCTGTGAAGTATGGAAGGCAAGTATTATTATACTTCCTTTGCAGATAAGGTAATTGAGGATCAGGAAGTCAAAAGACCCTCCAAAGAGTACACAGGTAGTTAACAGTTGATCATATGAGGGAATTGAATATATGTGAAAAATATAAAAATATATATATATATGTATGCATGTATGTATATAATAGTTATCATTTTTATAACACCTTAGGGTTTTCAAAATGCTCCATAAGAATTATCTCATTTGTCCCCCTCAAATCAAATTTGAGCAGTAGGTACCATTATTATCATTCCTACTTTACAGATGATGGAAGTAAGGCAGACAGAGATTAAATGACCAGTCATACATACATGTAGTCAGTATGTGAGACTAGACTTGAATCAAGACTTCCTAATGCCAAGTCTAGCTTTCTATCTATTGTGCCACTTAATTGCCATGGGTATACACATAAGAAAGCAAGGGATCAATGTAAATTCACAAAAACTATCTCTTATGTTCAAATTTAAGGTCTAATCTGTCCTTCAAGGTCTACACAGTGTATATTCTTGCCCTGTTGTGTTTTAGGCAAACATTAAATAATGCTAGCCATGGAGACTAGATATTCTTAACACACATTCATTCAATTACTTACCATCATAAAGAAGTATTAAGCATCCACTACCTTTGAACATTGTGTCTGGCTCCTTCTAAGGAGTTAAATAATGGAAGTTGTTTAAAGATAAAAATGCCCTTAAGGAGCTTACATTATATTATTGGGGGATTGGGAAGGACAGTATGTAATCATAGAATGGAGTAGATTTTGTTGTTGTCCCTGTTCAAGGTATATACATGATAATTTCCAAACAAAAGTCACTAATAACTATGGGATTCAGAAATGGTCAATATAAGAAGTGTAGCCCATGCTGGATTTTTAAAGAAGGATTCCAACAGAGACCTGGGATGGGAGATGAATTGTTTTAAGTGAAGAACAGTGATAAGGCCTTTTGCACTGGTTATAGAGTGTGGGTAAGGAAATCAGGGATCATAAGGCTGAAAAGGTGGATTGTGAAGGACTTTCAGTACCAAATGGAGTAGTTTATATTTGTTACTAGAGATAATAGGAGACCAATAAAGCTTTTTAAAGAGGGGATTATTATGGTCAGAACTGTGCTTTAGGAATGTTATTTTGAAAGCTATGAAGGATGAATTGAAAAAGAGAATTCTAAAGCAGAGAAACCTTTTGAGAAACTTTTATAATAGTGCATGAAAGAGGCAATGAGAGCTTGTTCTAGGGTAGTGGCCATGTAAGTGGAAAGAAGAACATAGAGGTGTGGGGTAGTGAGAGAAAAGAAAGAGCAAGACTTGGTAATGATGTGAGGCATGAAAGAGATTCTTCCACTTTCTTCTCTTAAACAAATGTCAGCAAAGTTATCCTTTGGGGCAGGAAATTAAGTAAATTAAGAGATATTAGCACTCAGAGTTTGAAGGGACCTTAGAGGTCATTTAATCAAAGTCTCTTGTTTAACTGAGATGGAAACCCAAGCACCAGAGAAGGCAAGTTGCTTGACCAATGTCATTCAGATAATAAACGTCAAAAACAATTTGAATGAGTCCTGACTCTATCTGTCCATCACAGACCAATGTAAAAAAAGCACTAACAATTATGAGGACCTGTGTTGAAATCCCATCCCCTGATGGTTATCAGGTGGCTTTTAACAAATCAGTTAACCTCTCTGTGCCTCAGTTTCCTCATCTGTGAGGCAATAAAGTATAGCTAGAAGATCTTTGAGGTTCTTTCCATCTCTAGATTTATGATCCTATAAGCCTATGTCAACTTTTCCTGGATGTTTAAAAACATTGCAGCTCTTACTTTTCCCTTCTTATCTAAATTTTTGAACCTGAAATGGAATGAAGTCCAACTAGTAACAGAACAACTTAGTAAACCATTGTTTTAACCAGAACTGTAGTCTGAAATGAGCTTTATAAATGAATGGTCTATAAAGCTACTGAAAACCTGATTTTGTTACAAAAGCATGATTGTAACAGATCTGTAGCTATTCCCAACCTTTTAACACTGTCTCTTGTGAGTCAAGAGATTTTTTGATCTCATAACAAAATGGGCTCCACAGCTTGTTTACCACCCTCCTGGGTAAATTCCTTGGCATTCACTCTTCCACCCCCACCTCCCCCCAACCTTCTCTTTTGTACTCACCCACCCCCGATTCCCATCTTCTCTAAATTGAAATGTTTTGAAAAAATGGCATAATGCATGTCAAAATCCTGTTGTTTTGGCCCTAAATCTCACATTTCTTGGCAGGAGATGTTTCTGTTTAATCCTAACGCTAATATTTAGAAAAGTGGCAGCAGATTTAAAACAGTCATTTGCATCTTGCCAGAGATCTATAGCATTCCAGGACCAGTCAATCAATTCAAGGCAATCATGATTTTTTTTTAAAAAAGATAGAATGTTGTAAACTGCAGAATGTAACAGAAAACAATTTTATAATGAAGAACTGAGAAAAAGCCTTGATCGGTGGCAGAATGACTGAACTTTGAAATGAGGTATTTTCTGGACTGAGATCTTTTGTCTAAAAACACCTTGGAATGTGAGTTTTAAAAAGCTGTGGTGTCAGATCCTAGTGCCAGAATTCTGAATGAAGCTAAAACCCTAAATGTCAGGTTTCCTCCTGAAAAGCATCTTAATGGTTGATATCATAGAGCTAAACAAGGCATAACTGGCATGTGGTGAACCAGCCTTTGGCCCCCAGGCACTGATATCTAAGGGTGCATACTTCCTCTCTGATATAAATTTAATTATTCCTCATGGAACTGAGTTTCTTCCTTAGGGGACTAGTTCCAAGCCAAGGGAAGAGCTTCCTCCCTGAAAATTATTTCAGTGACCACATTTCACCTCAGCATCTTCCAATAGCCTGGGTAAAACCAAACCCAGACAGCCACCCCAAAGTCTGGTGGTTGTGGTAGCCATTTTCCTCTCCAGAGTCTGAGAAGTCAAGGACCAGACTTAGTGGGAAACAGATCAATGCATCTTTCATCACAAATATAGCCTATTCAGCTCACACTGTCCCCTGTGCCATCTTAATGCCCCCCCACCTGAATTGTTCTTGCTCCACGTGAATATGTCCTTGTTATTATCCCAAGAAGTAGAAATTAGTCCCAGATTTAACTCTTAGTTAAAGAATCTTACCAGAACCAATTCTATTTTCCAAACTTAGGTTAGAAAGAAGGCAGGTGAGGGTGATCTAAAGATTTGTGGGTAAGGATGGAGAGGGAAAGAAGCAAGACTCTTAAGAGAGAAGAAATGAAGGGAGAAATTAGAACACATAGAGAGAGAGAGAGAGGCACTGTGTGCAATAGAAAGGGATTTGCAGGATTTGGAACAGAGGTCTAGGGTTCAAATTCTATCTAAGTTGGATACTTCAGATCAAAAGTTTATCATGTCGAGCCCCTTCATTTTTGCAAATAAATGAATGAGGAAATTGAGGAATGTTTTATGAGCTGCTGAAGATTATATAAGTATGAATCAAATTTCAACCATGATGCTGATTTCTTCTAATTCTATAGAGTCAGAGTTCTTGCTCCTATTTCCCCTACCTCACTCAGCCATGCTACTTAAACTTTGTGTATCTATTTCCTCCTGTCTTTACCTAATACACAACTAGGTATTGGATTAAGTGCTGAATCTGGAGTCAAGAAAACCTGAGTACAAATCTGACCTCAGGTGATTACTAACTAGATGAACTTAGGTAAAGTCATTTTATTTTTGCTTGCCTCAGTTTCATCATCTGTAAAATGGTGACAATAATAATAGCATTTACCTCCAAGGATTATTGTAAGGATAAAATAAAATAACATTTGTAAAGTTCTTGGCAACCTTAAAGTTCTACATAAATATCAGCTGTTATTTGTAACATAAAAGGATTTGAGAAAATTATTTCTAAGATCTCTCAGCTTTGAAGTAAGAAAAAAAAAGGATTAACCTCTAGAGGATATAAAAGATGGATTCTAAAGTCTACCTGCTAGAGGAGAAAAGATATCACTTTTAAAAACTGATCAAGCATTTAAGCTATCCAATTATCATCCAACCCCTAGAACCCATATTTGTGGCAGAAGCACTCAATAAAGTGTTGGACTTGTAATCAAGAAGACCTGAGTTCAAATCTGGTACTTATGAGTTGTGTGATTCAGGGCAAGTCATTTAATTCTATTTGCCTCAGTTACCTCATCTGTAAAATGAGCTGGAGAAGAAAATGAGAAACCACTACAGTATCTTTGCCAAGAAAATCCCAAATAGGGTCAGAAAGAGTTGAACATGACTGAAATGACTGAACAACAACAACAACAAAGCTTGATTTGTTCTGTCTTGTCTCTACCTTGTAAATACACATTCTGTATTTCTGGATTAGGAATGACAAACAATTCCCAATAGGGATGAAACCAGTGATACTATTTTGGTTCAAAAAACAGCAGTCATATTAAAGCTTCATTAGAAATAGAAACAAGCCCGCTGCCAGCCACTTTGCTAAAGAAGTAAATGCAACATCTAGAAAATGAAGTGACTGTCACCAGCCAAATGAGACTCTGTGTACGTATTGTAGAGATGTCAGGAGACACATCCTGCCGTCATCAAAGCTTTAATTCACTTAAAGTAATTAAGTTCAACTCAGTGTTCATTTCAGTATATGGCATCGAATAGCAGTCAACAATCCTATGTTTTTTTCCTCTTTCTGTTAATGCCTGAGTTCCATTCCTGGGCTATTTGTGACTTTGCTGTGGAAGAAGCTTGAGAAGTAGGAGACACATGGTCCTTCTATGTATACAATGGCTCCAGTCTTAGAGAATGACCACACCCATGTCTCCTTCCCTGACGCCACTCCAATTCCTGACTACATACAGGCAAGAGACATCTCCCTCTCTACATTTTTTTTATAGACTCTTTGCCTAAACCTCTTCTTTGCATTTATCTCACCCAGAAAGGTTCTTATGCTGCAAAGAACTTCAGATATCAGAAGAGTTCATACAAATCCTTACTTTGGAATTTGCTATATGTATGACCCAAAGCAAATAATTTTAATTGATGTTGACCCCAATATCTTCATCTGTAAAAATGAGAAGGTTTTGGACTAGGTGGCCTTTGAGGGCCCTCTAAACTCTAAATCTATGATTTTATAATCTTGGTATTATTATTTCTTATGAATTTGTCCATTAGATCGTAAGTTGCTTAAGAGAAGGATCTATGTTCTACCTACCTTTGTACATCCATGATGATGATGTTTATCCTTCATTATCGAAGAAGACCATGGCATCAGGGAGGTGATGCCATGACAAGCACATGAATTGGATTTAGTAGTGGATGTTGTGCTAGGTCACCAGTCTCACTTTTTTCTTCAGAGTCATCTGGGTCCAGTGGCCAGATATAAATCAGGATGACTGGAAATGGCCATGGATGCAAGGCAATCAGGGTTAAGTGACTTGCCCAAGGTCACACAGCTAGTGAGAATCAAGTATCTGAGGCTAGATTTGAACTCCTGACTCCATGGTCAGTGCTCTATCCACTGTGCCACCTAGCTTCCCTATGTCCAAACTAAGTTTTGTGCCATATAATAATAATGTTAATAGTAATAATAACAATATAATAGATTATATCAGTCATTCAATTATTGATTGATACCATAATAATAATAACAAAAACAATAATAGCTAACATTGACATAATGCTTCCTCTATGCTAGGGAGTGAGGTGGCATAGTAGATAGAGTTCCAGACCTATAGTCGGGAAGACTCAACTTCTTGCATTCAAATCTGTGCAACCCTGGAACAAAATATTTTACCTTCTTTGCCTCTGTTTCCTCATCTGTAAAATGAATAGGGAAAAGAAAGGACAAACCACTCCAGGATCTCTGCCAAACAAATCCCAAATAGACTCACAAAAAGTTGCACATGATTGGAATGACTCAACAACAAGAAATGCACTGTGCTAAGCACTATATATTATTTAATTTGATATTCACAATAATTCTGGGAGGTAGGTTCTATTATTATCCCCATTTTACAGTTAAAGCAAGTGAAGCAAACTGAGGATAAGAGACTTGCCCAAGGTCACACAGATACTAAGTATCTGAGACTGGATTAGAACTCAAGTTTTCCTAGGGGTAGGTCCAATGTTCTATCTGCTGTTCCACCTAGACACTGTTTTTGTTGTTCCAGACCTGTGGTTTCATCTGGGGAAAAAAATGTTTTCCTGAAGATGAATTCCTCTGCCCAAGCAGAGGTAAATTATCTGCAACTTATATTCTTAGAGAGCTACTTGAGGACCCTGAGAAGTGACCATGGATGTGACCAAAGTCATAGAGTCAGTAGGGGCAGAAGTGGGGCATGAACTCAACTTTCAAGGTCAGTTCTCTGTCCATTACCCTACCACACTGTCCCTTCTAAATAGCTATTAACTTTAAATAAATAAACAGAATCTAACTATAACAGCAGATTTTAAGTTACAAGAGATTTTATAGATAAATTATCTTATGTAATCTCATTCTACAATGAAGAAACTAACCAAATAAGTGACCTACCCAAAGTCACTCTGTGGTAGAACCAAGATTCAATCTTAAATCCTTACGACATATATGGCATCATAAGACACAGATTCAGTGCTGGGAGGAATTCTGGAAGCCATTTTAGTTCAACCCCTTTATTTTATACCTGAGAAAATTGAAGCTCTAAGAGACTAACAAAAGAATAATATCAAAATACAATGTTGGCATTTCTTGACTGAATTTCAAAGATTGAAGAACCTAGTAAGCAAGTTTCTAAGCATACCAAAATTCCTCTCAGATAGGTACAAGGTGTTTCTAATTTTTAATCCATTTTTTATTTCAATTCATATTTCTGCCCCCCCCCAAATGTGGAGTGACATTCACAGTTATCCCTTCTTAAATTCCCCCCACCAATCATCAATACATATGTTTAGAAATAGTCTTCCCAATTTCATAATCTCAGAAGTTCAAAACTTCTAAACTTAATCTCAACCCAAACTGTAATTTATTTCTGTCACTTTTAGAGGTTCTACTGGTAAAGGTAATGAGACGATTTAGGGTAAAAGTAACCTTAGAATCCAATCATCTCCAACCCCATCAGTTTACAGATTAGAAAACTGAACTCAGGGAAGTTGCTTACCTTGCCCAAAAGCAGGTAGTAAGTAGCAGAGGTAAAATTTGAACCCAGATCCTCTCTACTCCTATTAGGAATGAGTTCATTATAGTATTATGCTGGGGAGTCTGCTGCTTCCATCCATGCATCTAAGTTTTTAGTATTATATATCTATTATTCTACATATTTATTATGTATATGGGTGTATTATCTCTCCTGAAAGAGTAAGCTTTTTGACAACATATAGAGAAAAGACAAATGAATTAAATCATGGTGTGGCCAATGCCTGGTGACCCCTTTCTTGTCAAGTTCTTTCCAGAATCATGCTGCTTTCCCCCAAATTTAAATAACTGCTATAAATTTCCTTTTTTATAATAGTTATATAATTAATAGCAATAATTACTCCTTGATTTTATAGAGAGTTTTAAGGTTTGCAAAGAGCTTTACAAATGCTACCTTACTCATCTCTACGATAACCCTAAGAGTTGAGTATTATTATTATTATTGTTATCCCCATTTTACAAGTAACAAGTAACTTGCCCAGAGTCACATCGGTTTACATGTCTGAGGCTAGATTTGAAGCCTAGATTTTCCCTAAGACCTTGTCTAGCTCTGTGATTTCATTACCCAGACTTCTAGCTCAATACTGAGCTCTTGGACTAAACCCTTCCTCCTACCCCCACACCTTCCAAAGGGCCTTTGGTCCTGCCTAGCAACCACTAGCATAGATCATTGATCTCCCCTACTATTGCAGTGGTGATTAGTTAATCTACCTGCAAAAGAGACTCATGGGAGCAGATGTAAAAAGACCTTCAGATCCGGCTTCTAGAGAGCTTTAGAACAGAACTTCCTCCAGTTCTCTTCCTGAGTATAAAATAAAGAATTATAGCCTTTCTTGTCTCTCCTTTACTGGTTTCCAGAGTCAAGGTCAGGATATTCATGTGGGGGCAGACCTGGGACACCCAGAATGGCCAAGAAGAACCAGAAACTGTAAAGGACCCCAACCCCAATTTCTGAAAAGGCAGAATGTGATCAAAAAATCCAGTTAAATTCAAATAGTGTTTACTCAGTATATATTGTGGACCCAAACCTATATCCAGGGCATTTGAAGGAAGGGAAGCCAACTCATCTAAATACATTTGTGCCAGGAGAGAGATGTGCCACAATGACAGGGCCTTTGGGGAGAACATAAAGGAGAAAGGAGAAAGGAAAACAAGGATAATTTCTCCATATGGCTTAAGGAAAGAAAAACCCCATGAACTGGTGGGCACTGGACTCAGGACCAACAAGAAAGAGAAGTATATTGCCCGGCTCAGGGGCCAGACTATCTCCCCACCATAGGTGTAGCTTTGAGAATAAAAAAGAGAAGTATGTGCTGAAGTGTGATTCAGTATAGGAGACTGGAAAGCAGAGAAATCATTGTGAACTGGACCTGAGAGGATTGGAGTTGGAATTAAGCCACAAAGGTTGAACAGAACAAACCTAGGGAAGAAACAGAAAATGAAAAAAAGAAAGTTTCCAGGGGAAATTGGAAGTTTTCCAGAATATGAGACCGGGTGAGCTTTTTGATTTTTTTTTTTTTTTGAAATTGCTAAGGCCTAAAAGAAAGTCCAAAACTGAAGGAAGCAATGATAAAGTAGCAGCCTTCATAACTCAACAAACTAGGCATGCAAGGAAAGGACACAAGGACCTTGAATCATTGGATTTAGAGCCAGAAGGAACCTTTGAGAACATGTAGACCCAGTCACTCACTCATTTTATAAATGAGGAAACTGAGGCCCAAAGAAATTGAGTGATCAGCTCAATGTCACCCAGCCAGTTAGTAGAATCCAGGTCCTCTGATTCTAAAGACTACATGTCTTCTACTATCACACAAAACTAAGGAGCAAGTGAAAGAAAGAGATTCCAGTACATTGAACTTTTTTTGGTGACTCCTCAAGAGCCAGGAGAGCTGAGATGTTCAGAAATGAGTTTGCCAATTCTTCCTGAACTCAGACTATGCATCACTGTCAATAGCACTAATTTGAGCTTAATGCAAGTTTCCCCTTGTGACAATGCTGAGAGGAGGGGAGGTGCCAGCTGAGAAATTAGCTGATCACTAGCACTTAAGAGAGAAAATTCTGAGGGTATCTGTTGGAAGCCTATTAGTCTGGCTGTGTACCTGGCTCTCCTAACTTCAACATCAATGTCACTGGAATAAGAAGAATCCCAAAGGACTGGAATCCAAAGATCATTTCTTTCAGGTTAAAAAAAATCATTCGGCAATCCCCTTCCCCAATTGCCATCTCCTAGAACTAAGGCAGGAGTCCCATTTAGCTTAGAATCAAAAGATACAGTATATTCCAAAGATTCCATATTTGTATAGTGAGCCTTTTCTTCCAATCAGACAAGAGAAAATCACTACTCTAGAGGCAGAAGAGAACTTGAAGTTCACCTAGTTCAATATCCACAATTTATAGAGGTGGAAACTGAGTCTCTGTAATGTTCAGTGAATTGTCCAAGATCATGCAAATAGCAAACATCAGACATAGGATTTGAACACAGTTTCTCTGAGTCCAGAGGTTCTCGGGGATTGGCCATTGTCCTATTCTTACCAACACAGATAGTCAGGCTATCCACCTGTAGATCCTTGACACCTGGGTCCTTTGACCTCCACCATAATGGATCACATTAAACTTAGAGCTTATAAATGGCATAACTCAAATTGGTTGGACAATTCCCATCCCACCTGTCATCAACATTGTTAATGATGATGTTCATCCTTCATAATTGAAGAGGACCATGCTGTCATATACGTGATGTCACCAAACTGATCATATGTGTGTGTATGTGTGTATGTATATATATATATATATGTATATATATATATATATATATACATATATATATAAAGAGAGAAACTATTGAAACATGGGCCAAACCCATCATCTGCAGAACACATTTTGTTTGTTTGTGTGCGTTTGTGTGTGTGTGTGTGTGTGTGTGTGTGTCTGTTGTGGTTTTTTCCAAGCCTATTACATTATGTTAAATACCCTAAGGGCTCAGTATAAAACATGACTGGAATGAATAAAGGGGGGAGGGTTCTTTTCTATCTCATTAGATGGTCTGAGTTTTGAAATCTGTTCTAAAAAGTGTTGTAAAGTGTGCAGTGTTGTAGATTAATGCACTGAATACATTTCTACAGTTCTTGATGTGTTTCATAAAAGGTCCATTTCAAAAGTGTGCTGTATTATAGGTGAACACTCGCAGTAAATAATCTTGTTACAGAAACCTAAGCAATTTTTACAAGGCGTATTTCTGGCTGACTGAACAATTTATTCTCCAGATGTCACATTGTATTTTTCCAATATAAAATGAAACAGCTATTTTTTTTCCTTTTAAGGCCGACTGCACGACTTTGTCTGAGCCTAGAACAAAGAGCCCCTCCTTGAAGAGATTAATTTGATGTTAAAAGCCTATTACTTCAAAATTAACACTACACCTGGTGAGACTGGGCAAGGGCCATCTTTTAATTTCATTCAGAGAAATGACACTAGCCTTCTAGGCAAGTTCTTTCCCCAGGTTACCCACTTGGCCAGGACTTCTTAACCTTTTCTTGTATCCTGCACTCCTGTGGCAGTCTGTTGAAGCCTGTGCTCTTCTTCTCAGAATACTATTTTCAACATATTCTGTAAAATACATAGGATTCTAAGGAAATATTCTAAGGAATATTCTGTTGAAATACAGTCATCAAAATATTTTTTTGTTTTGTTTTAGGTTTTTGCAAGGCAAATGGGGTTAAGTGGCTTGCCCAAGGCCACACGGCTAGGTAATTATTAAGTGTGTGAGACTGGATTTGAACCCAGGTACTCCTGACTCCAAGGCCGGTGCTTTATCCACTGCGCCACCTAGCTGCTCCAAAAATACTTTTTTAAATAAGGCCACAGGCAGTAGGTTAAGAACCCTTGCATTAAAGAAACTCCTACTGAGCCTGTTGCATTAACATAAATTGAAAAATGTGGAAAAAAGAGGAAGATGTGAATAGATAAAAGGGAAGAGGAGGAATAAATTGGAAAAGTAAAACAAAATAAAATGCAGGGTGGAAGGAAAGAATGAAGAAAGAAAAATGAAGAGGAAAAATAGTATAAAAAATAAAAATAGAAGGCTTGTTTTAAAATTATATATATATTCTATAGAATTCTATATTCCTACAGAATTGATATTAATTATTAGTCCTGAAGATTTGGAGTATATTATATGGCATCATGTAAGAAGAACCTAGTTCTATCTCTAGCACCATCATTATAAACTACAAAAAGAAAGCAAGGAGTGGTTTAATATCCAGCTGAAGATGAAGTGACCTATAATGTCAGCAATGGAAACTAATCTCCAAATTAATTCACAAAGATATATTATCAGATTCATTCCCTGCATGAGTAGAGAGTTCCCTAGGCATATAATTCCTAGAGAGAAAAGAAATGGTATTGATAGAAGATGTGGGGGGAGAGGGGGGAGAGAGGGAGAGAGGAAGAGGTGGGGAGAGAGAGAGAGAGAGAGAGAGAGAGAGAGAGAGAGAAAATCAATAAATGGTAGATGGCTAGTGCCACTGCTGATGTGACTTCTTACTGGAAGTCATTCGCTTTAAAATAAAAAGAAATTTTAATTAAAAAAATTTTTAAGTCTGTGAAGTTATCTTGAGATGATATGAAGATCTGTTTTGCTTAACTGTTTTTTTTTTTGGTGGGGCAGAGAGAGAGATAATATTGATAAGCGAGATAGGTCATTTAAGAACAGAAATATTTAATAAAGCTTTATTTCAAAATTATCAAAAGAAAGAAATTAGGAAAGGAAAGAAGTCTGGCTTTGAACAATTTTGAGTGTTAATAAATAAAGTTCATTACATGAAAATCCAGACTAAACAAAAGAATTCTGGTATGATCAAATGTAGAGTTAGAAGACAGGCTGGAAATCATCTGGTTCAACCCTATATTTTAGAGTTTAGTAAACTGAAGCCCAAGATGGAAGAAGTATCACAAAAGTCACAAGTGTCACAAGTGCCCAATGTCACAAAGGTAATAATATAATACTTATCTTTGACTACAAATTCACTCTTCTTCAAGAATACAGAAGGATTTTTTTTTACTTTACAAATCAATTTTCCCAAGTAGTTTTCTTTGAACAGTGAACTCTCCCATTGCATTTAAAATGTTCTTATTATAAATTATCAGGACAATACAATCTACTCCATTAAATGATATGCATCCATATTGAAAACACACCATTGGGATTGGAAGAAAAAAATCTTTACATCTGTGATAAAGATCTGATACCAGTAATATGAAACAAACTTTAGTATATGATCATTCTCTGATAGATATGAAGTTTGTAAAATAAAAATGTAAACAATTAACAATATGAAAGATTGCTTCAAATACCTAGAAATGTACATCAAAACAACTCTAAATTTTTTACTTCACAAATGGAAAACTGGCAAAAGTGACAAAAGATGAAACTAAGGCTAGAATTGCTGTGGAAAGATGGGCTCACTGCTAGTGATCAATGAATTGTTGGAAAACATTTGAGACCTGTGCCAAGAAACTATTATATACCTAGTATTTGATCCAGAGACATGATTGTGAAACATATATTCTAAGCAGTCAAAGACAGAAAGAAGATCCTGCGTATACCATAGGATCATAACTTCAGATTAGAAAGGACCATTTGAGGCAAAATCTAACCCTCTCATTTTACAAATGAGGAAATAGTTTTAGCAATAACTTAAATGACTTGGCTGGTTGGGGTTAGACAGCTAGTCTACAAAAACAATTTAAAATCAAGTCTTCCTGATTCCAACATATATATATATATATATATATATATATATATATATATATATATATATATATACATATATATGTATATATATACATATATATATATGAATGAACATTTTTGTGGTAACAAAAAAAGGGGGGGAAGCAAAGTGGTGCAGTGAATAGAGTATAGAAACTGGAGTTAGAAAGACTCATTTGCCTGAGTTTAAGTCTGTTCCCAGCTGGGTGACTTTGAGCAAGTCACTTAACCCTATTTACAGTTTCCTCAGCTGTCAAAATGAGCTGGGAGAAAGAAATGGCAACCCATTTCAATATCTTTGCCAAGAAAACCCCAAAGGGGGTCATGAAGAATCAGACATGACTTAAAAAAACAACTGAAAAAGAACTGGAAGTAAAAATTCCCACCAATGAAAGAAGGGCTAAATAAATTATGAAATATACATGTCATGGAAATATCACTATGCCTTAAGAAATGATAACTTTAAAGAATTGAAAGAAGCATGAGAAGACTTCAGTGAAATGATGAAGAACAAAGTAAATAGAACCAGGAAAATAAACTACACAATGATTACAGCGATATAAGTGGAAAGAACTAAGCAAAAGCAAGTCATCTGTATGATTTCTTAATGCCCTTAAATTCTAAAATTCAGTGATTCTTAATGTCTAGTCATCATATTCATCTATTCACATTTATTCTCTTTATGTATATTTTGCACATTCTTACCAAAGATTTGTCTCCCCCATTAGAATATAAACTCCTTGAGAGTATGGATTTTTTTTTCATTCTATGCATATGTATCCCCTAGTCCCTAGTAAATTGTCTCACACATTTATGGATTTGACAAATGCCTGTTCATTGACTAATCAATCATATCTTCCACCTCTCATTTCCTAAAAATATATAAAGCACTTAAATGTAACAAGTCATGAAATTAGTCAGGAACAAATTTATTCAAAGAGATTTCTCTTGTTTTTTCAGTCTTAGTATTTCAGTCCCTTGTCCCAAAAAGAAGGGGAATGTAAATGAGGGGGTTGTACTAGGTGACCCATGAGATCATCATAACTTTAAATTTATGATTCTATGATCTTACATCATGCTGGGAAAATATTTACCTCTCACCATGAACTGTCATTTTCTCTATGAAGAAATAAACACCTTATGCCAAAGCCATGATACATAAGTAATGGAACTAAATTTAAAAAATATATATTCACAACTTACATTTTTATATATAATTAAGACATAGACTCTTAAAGGTAATTTGCTAGAGGTCTAAACATCCTTTAAAAGTTGATACCATCAACATCAACATATCATTTTTGGAACTACTCTGGAAATCTCTTCAGAGTTTACAATGTGAAATATCATTTGAATATCATTTGTGATAACAGAATTTCATGTTTTGATAATGCCTTTGATAGTTGAAAATCATTAAAAAAAACTATTCAATAACAAATGTGTGAATAAAGAACAAGATCAAGCTAGGAAATTCTCACTTTGAGGCAAATAAGGTGTGACTGAAGTTTCATTTTGTTTTACCATATTGGTGATTTCTAGCACAAGGGTTCCCACATTGGAACTTCTTCAGCCCATGCAAATTAATGCTTTCTTAACATTTAGTCTGAGAGATGGGGCCCTAAGAGGTCAAGTGACTTGCCTAAGGTTACACCCAGAATGCAGTAGAGAAAGAACTTGAAGGCAAGATTTCACTCTCAAACCAACTTTGCATCCACTATACCATACTACCTAGAAATTAATTAGACTACTATTCAAATTAGGGTAGCTAAGTGGATCAATGAATAGAGCATCCACTGTACCTGGTGTCAGGAAGATTCCTCTTCTTGGGTTCAAATCTGACTTCAGAAACTTACCTATTGTCAAGTCCTGGGCAAGTTATTTAACCTTGTTTTCCTCAGTTTTCTCATCTATAAAATGAACTGGAGAAGAACATGTCTTTGACAAGAAAACCCAAATGATGTCATGAAAAGTCAGACATGATTGAAAAATGACAGAAGCAAAATATTCACATTATTTACTCTGAGAAATTATATCACTGGACCGGAAGATGACTACCTTACAAAATAACATTCCTTTGGATTTCCAAGTTCTGTTGTGTTTGTTTTTTAAAAAAACATTATTTATATGAAATGTCATTATTTGTAGCCATTGAGTATGAAGATGACAATACTGATTCACCATTTATAGAATGTAACTTTAAGATCAATCTTTTAGTTGTGAGCATAAATTACACTGAGCCCTACTCTATCTAGCAAAACTTATCTACATGATGTCTAACTAGAAGGTGGAATCCTCTGAAAAACCATGTTGAACTACTGAATGAGACATCGAATCCTATGGCCTTGGTCAATTAACACAATGCTCTAACCCACTGAACTAACTAATCGTAGACACCCCTAGCACTGAGTTGGTTCCATGGGTAAGCTGCCTTATGTTTAGCTAGGCTCTAGCTTTGTCAGAGCCCCCTTGACATCGTTATTTAGGGCAGTGTAGGCACACCCTGTGCTGCCTATTTCTCTGTTCTTGGGTCATCTGCACCATTTTTTTTTTTTTTGGTCTTTCAGACCATTTAGTCAATGCCATTAATCAAAATCCTATAGCAGAAAATGCATGCATAAGTCCAACACACTTATTGCCATGGCAACAATTCAGGCTCTTGTTCATATGTCAAGCTCTATCAGTGGAGATAAATTCTATTGTTTTCACAGTGACAGTTCTCTCTATGTTGGACTTAATCCATGGAAAAATATAGCCTTTCTCCTTATTTAAGAGAGAGCAAGAAAGAGAGTGAGAGAAAGAGAGAGCTCACAGTTGTCCTCCTAGTGCATTCAGGTCCCTAACTAAATTATTTTTAAGTGAAGGAAGCCACACATTTATTTATGGAATTATCACAGTGGCCAAATTGTAAGTGATGTCCCGGTCATTCAGATGCCAAATTTGGGAATCTGGATTGCTATAAGGAAAAAAGTCTTATTGAACAAAACTGAGAAGTCTCCCTGTAATGCCACGGTTTCTGTTGCTTCAGCACGTAGCATTCGCCAGCGGCTGGGGCACACTGGATTCAGTCTGATGCCTCAGCAAACACAATTTGTAAATAGAAATGGGCTTTTTCAAAATGAAAAGTTCTCCCTGATGAATAGTAGCCCCCACCCAGAGAATGGAGGGCACTTCATCTATTTTATGGAGATCAGAAAAGGATCTTTTCTGTATATTACTAATAGAAATGGTCCCTCACAAGAAAGAATAAGTTAAAAAAAGAGATGAATACATATTTAAGGAAGGGGCCTGGACCTGTGATTTGATCGATAAAATTCTTGGAGAAAGCACTCCCTCCACCATGCATGTTGGAAACAGTATATATTTATTGGGAATGAATACATTATTTTCAGTCAACAAATATTTATTAATTATCTACTATGTGCTTAAGCACAAAGAAAGACAAAAGACAGTCCCTACTCTCAGGGAGCTCAGAGTCTAATGAGGGAAACAATGTATAAACAACTATGTACAAATAAGATATGTTTGGGATAAATTAAAGATAAGTAAGAGAAGAAAAGCACCAGGAGAAAAGGAAAGTCTTCTTGCAGAAGGTGGAAATTTAGCTAGGTCTTGAAGGAAGCCAAGGAAACCAGAGGCAGAGCAAAAAGGAAGAAGACAATTCCAGGCACAGAGAATAGACTTTTATATGAAATCAAGCATTTCTGGAGTTCCCCTTCTCATTCTAATCTTTGTCTCAATAAAAATTATCTGAGCACCCAAAATAGGGCCAGAACCTGCCAAGATCTAAGAAGACAGCATAGAGAAGTTGCCTTTAGAATAAGTGGTCCTAATTTTGAATCTTTGCTACTTGGGAAATTCTCTAGGGTTATGTCTTTAATTATAAAAATAAAGGGTTAGGATTAAACTTTGTGATCCAAAGTCCTTTCCAAAGATAAATCTATGATTCTATGAGAATTATAAAAGAAGAAATGATCTCTGTCTAGTTGTGGGGAAACAAGTATGACACAGATTTGGAATGATCCTAGAACAACTTGATATAGAATATAATTAAATTTTTTTTTTTTTGCAGTATAGGCAGCAAGTACTATAACTTAATGAATAAAGAAACTACGTGACCTGAAGTGGTCAGGAAAGGTGGAGTGAGGAATTTTTTAGCTGGGCCTAGAAAATGGGCAGATAGTCATGTTTTTAGGTAGCAACATCCCCAGAATATGAGAGGAGGATAGGAGCACCACCATGCCATAAAAAAGCCCAGTTTCTGTTTAACCCTAGAGGTCAAAGTGGCTGCTTCTCCTCCCATTGGGGCACATGGGTCAGTAATTAGAATAAACTCCAGTAAAGTTCATTTCCTGCCTATGTTCAGAGCAACATCTGTCCTAGCCTCTCTTTACCCCAAGGTGCTAGTGTCAAAGTGAATGAAGACAACCATCTTGCTTATGTTTTGTCAGCATCAGCTTCTGTCCTCACCCATTATCTCTAATGGGAAGGTCCTTCTTTTCCTTCCTCTTCTTTTATTTATTTTTCATCCCTTTTTAAAAAGAGGATGAAAGGGGTGGGGAAGGGAATTGTGGGGTGGATGCTTTGTGTAATTAGTGACTATCCTGGGAACATCATCCATATTAATGAAGTAGTGATTACTCTTCCCTAGATTTATCTTTCTCCATGTAAATCACATTAACTCATCAGGCACTGGGGCCCCAGTCAGTTCTGGGATGCAGTGGTGAAATGTCCAGTATTTCTAGGGCTCTGATGACAAAGACCCCTTTCAGCTCCTTTTTTCCTGGCATTAGTAGAGTTAGTGGGAGGGGGCTCTAAGATTCTTGGTAGTCCAACCAGTAACTTAGGTAAAAAAAACCAAAGGACAGAGAAGAAATCCACACCAAGGATAGAAAGACTTAGAATTGTAGAAAGGAATTTGGTATCTTTGCAAGTTTCTTATTTTTTTAACCCTGAACAACTCTCTTCATGAATTATGGAATAGCAGTGACAATTAAATGTAGTGTTTTCAGTACTACTGCAGAGCATGAAAGGAGACACAGAGAACATGAGAAGGAAACTGGGATAGGAAGGAGTTGAAGAGTCCTGGACTTGGAAGTTAGAGAAACAGCAGTCATGGATGTCAGAGGAAAGTTGAACAGAGCCAGGGAGACAGCTTGGATGGACTGGGGCCAAAATTGAGAGGAGGAACAGATTGCTGAGGTCTGATGGTTTGAATAAGGAGAAGTAAGGATGGGAAACATCAGAATCTTAAATAGATTTAGGAAGGAGGTGAGTCTAAAAACCACAGATAATTAGAGTATCCAATAATAGTAATTCTATTTTGGAGCTAGGAGGGACAATAATGGCTATCTAGTCACCTATTCACTAAATATGAAGGGACCATAGAAATCATTTAGTCCTAAATCTTCATTTTTATAGATGAGGAAATGATTAAAAAAGATTGGGTGACTCAACTCATGTCATATAACAAATAGCAAAACTTAGGCTCAAACTCAGATATCTTGACTATGATATTCTTACATGTTAATTTCAGCCATTTGTTTAAAAGGAAAACAAAATTTATGTTCAAATATTCTTATATTCTTAATTTGTGTTCTAAAGAGAACATACTTCTCCCTGTAGACCCATAACTACATTAACAGATCCCCAGTTAGCTGAACCTGCCCTTAGTTAAACTGGGCATAGATTTAAAGTTAGAAGGGACCTTCAGGATCATCTGCTCCAATGTTCCTATTTCACAGATGAGAAAACTAAAGGTCAGAGAGGTTAAGTCATTTTCCCAGGGAGCCAGGACCAGAAAAAGGATTCAAATCCAGGTCATCTGACTGACTTCTCCCTTTTCTATAATCTTTCCAGACACTAAGAATAATGCCAACCATGTTTAGAACCAGATTTGTAATGAGAGGACCTGGGTTCAAATTCTGACTCTGCTATTTATTACTTGTTTGACTAGGAGGAAACCCCATCTTCTTAAAAACTCAGTTTTCTCATCCATAAAATAAAGATATGTAAAGACCCTTCTAGCTCTAGATTCTATGTTCCTATGATTGATAAGATTCATCACAAGGAAACAAGAGGTATATGACATAAAGAATAGTCACAAGGGATCTTGACACAAGGGCCTGTCTAGGTTGTATCAATGCAGTTAAAGGAACAATGGGACAGTAGATGAACATCACTTAGAGGTAAAGTTGCAGTGAACAGATAAAATGATGGACAAGAGAGTAAAGGAGGGAAGCCTTCTGTTTGACAGAAGCTGCGATTTGTAGGGATGGGGAAGGGCAGAAAGTCAACACTGCTCTAGAGTCTCCTGTAATTGAGAACCAAAGGATAAATGAACTCCCCACACTCATTCTGTGATCATCTGTTATTCATCAGAATTATGTCTCAGACACGTCTCAGGCTTATTGCTTTGCTTAATAACGTATTTAATGTGAATTTAATGCTAAAGACCCATGATACCGGCAGCCACAGGGCCATCAAACCCATGCTCCATGCTTCACTTTCCTGGCTTTGAGCTAATAAACTAATGCTCACTTTGTTCTTGGTCCATGACCACATCATTTATGTAGTTTGGGAGTAACTGAAATCTAATGGTGGCTTTTTTTATCCCACTATCAGAATATTCCAAGTGAAGGGTCAGATCACTCCAGCCACAGCTCACAGTTGTAAACAGTCTTTCTCAACTCCCTGACTAACATTGGCAAACAACAATTTAGTCGGTTCAGCACACTGTTGCAGCAACTTTGCATTTGCTTCAGCAGGAGGTTCCAAATGTGGATTTATTTTTCTTTAAGTGAAATGTTCCTTTGTAAAGATGAGGATGAATTTGGACAAAATCTAGTATCCTTTCTTTTAAAACATTTGGTGATATTGTAAGAAACTTTTATCTTTATTCAATAAATATTTATTTATTTATTATTTACACACATTATTATTTATACACCTATTATGTGTAAAGTCTGATGCTGGGCACCTGGAAGATAAAAAGATAAATCTTATAAATGCCTTCCACCTCAAATCCATTTGGAAAGTTGGATTTGTGTTGAGAGGTTTTGGTTTTGTTTAGTAAATGAAAAATACAAACTGTTCTTTCTCACCATAATGAGAATTTGAAGTTCAATGTGCTCTGTAGTAATTCAATTCAACAGAACAGTAACTACCCACTATATGTCATTATTGTAAATGATGCGGGAATACAAAGACAAAAATGAGACTATTCTGGCCCTTGGGGGGACTTACATTGATAGATATACCCTGAAGGGTTAGAAGGATGGACCACATTATCTAAGACAACACTTATTAGCAAGCAAAGAAATACACTTTGTGTTCAGAAAGCAACTTGGTAAAATAGGATAGAAGAGGGGTGTCTAGACAACAGTTCCTATGAAAGAGATCTGGCAGCGTTAGAGGACCACAACAAACAACAAAGAAAGCAGATGCAGTGAGAGATGTATAATGTCCAGAATATGGGAAGGGTCAACACTCTGTCCAGTCAATATCTGGAGTTTTGGCTTCAGTCCTTAGTTTGCAGTTCAGTTCTTGATTAAAATCCAAATAACAGAAGTGATATTCTATGAGAAATCAAGACACTAGACCAGGGTTCTAGTTATAAAATGTATAAGGTAATTTTGTCTTTCCAAGTCTTGGCTTTCCCATCCATAATTTGGGATCACATTATTTATTTATCTTTAGAAGAATGTTATTAACTAAAAATATGCCATTGATATGAATATATTTTGGAAAAGATTGAAAGAGTTATGCTATATAGAAGCTATATTATAATCCAAAGAGCTGCCAATGGTCTGGAGAACTTTTAAAAAATAATGTTCTAGAGAATTTGTGTGAAGGGATAGTCCAAAAGAGGCTGCCAAATGTCTGCAGACTTATGCTCAAATTGTAAGGGTAAGTGAGGCCCTGTGGTGGAGGGAAAAAGATAAGGGAATAAAGATGAGAGTCATCTGAATATATGACCCAAAGAAAGTGTGTGTGTAGTGTGTAGTGAAGGCAACTCCTCTTCCAATCCTATCCCTTCTCCTCTTCCCTTCCCCCCTCTTCCCTCCCTGCCTCTTCTCTTCTTCCTCTTCTTTCTCCTCCTTCCCAAAGAACTTTGTTCTTAGGTCCAGATCACAGAGTATTAGATCTGGGAGGAACTAAGAGATTACATCCAAGCTCCTTATCTCTCACCACATTAACAAGCTGCCATTCCTCTAAAGTTGGATAGGTAATATAATCCCAAATATTTTGAATCCTCACTAAGTGTCATCATAGACCTCTTCTTTTCAAGTTCCTTCTATCTTTTGGGCATCTGGTATATCTCCATCTTAGGAGAAGACACAGTATCCCTGGCTATCTTCTCATGTACTAAATGCACCTTCTCTCATGCCCCCTGATTATATTGGACCATTATATGTGGATTATATTGAAGGAGGAATAGAAATAACCCCAATTTCCTATCCATGACCTTTCTCAAGTAATTATCTCTGCTTTCACTTCACTTTCCTCCACTTCCAATCTTCTTCTGCCTCAGTTTCCTCATCAGGAAAGGAAAAAAATAGCTTTTACCTACCAGGGTTGTTGTGAGGATTGAGAGAAATTATTATTAATAATCAAATATATTGGAGTATTCAGGTTTTTTCCCTATTTCTTCTTTTGGAAACTAGATCAAAGCAGTCTCTGAAGAATAGTGTTGATGATAAAATTGGATTAATATTGATCTCAATCTTGGGCAGGACCTACTCAAGTGTAAAAGCTTATTTTTTGATTAAAGGGTAAAGAGGATCTAATTTAGGTGAATTCTAGCCCATTGTTCAACTACATAAGTGGTCTAGGTGATAGATCCTATTGTATGGATTGAGGTGGTATGAGCTAAGAGGGGAGATGAGTCTCTTTGTCCAAGAGTGATTTTGATCAGTCAGTCACCTTTCCATTTTTTAGAATAATCCTACTTTTCATTATAATATTTATTTTCTCCTTAATTGTTAACCAATCAGAGTTGATCTCCAATTGATGGGGGAACATGCACCCTTCCAAGGTTATTTAAGAATTTAGCAGACCTCCAAATTACATCTTTGGCTTCTGAGAGGGCCACTGAACTCATTTTGTTGATTATTTGCTAACCATAATTAATTAATTGATTGATTATTCATTACCTAAAATTATGTCTCACAGACTTTTTAATTCTTCATATGATCAAATCATAACATATTGGTAAAGTATTTAGA
The DNA here is from genome assembly GCF_037893015.1 of Macrotis lagotis. NCBI lineage: Eukaryota > Metazoa > Chordata > Mammalia > Peramelemorphia > Peramelidae > Macrotis > Macrotis lagotis. The sequence continues at coordinate 304,361,659 of NC_133658.1, read as the reverse complement.
ATAGAGCCTGAAACATAGTAGCTTAATAAAAACTTATTTTCTACCTTCCTTCTAATTTTGCATTTGAAACTCTGTCTTAAACTTCATGCCTTTTCACAGGCTATCCTCTTGTCTGGAATGAACTTTTCCTCATTTCTGCCTCTTAAAATACCTGGTTTCATCAAGGTTCAGCTCAAGCACCACTCTCTCAATCATCTCAGTTATTTGTGCCCTCACTACACACAGAAAATTATTTTATATACTTTTGGTATCTATTTTTATGTGTGAATGTTGTATCCACAGAATTTAAGCTTCTTTAGGGCAGTAATTGTTCTATTTTTGTCTCTATACTTGCATCACAGTGCCTGGTACATTGTAGAGGTTTAATAAATTTTTGCTGTATGAATGACAATTCCAGGACATACATAGATCAATTCATACAGTTGCCTAAGGTCACAGAGCTATTCAGTGATAGATCGGCGACAATACTTACATCTCCTGACTGCCCATTCAATGTTGTTTCCACCACATCACATATATTTAGAAAAATAGAAATATTGTGCAATAGGATAATAAACAAAAGTAAAATGAATAATATAAAATACAAATGTAGATTTAAAAAAATAGTTAAGCCTAGACAAATCCTTAGACTTCAAGTTGAGGAATAGGAGAGGGAAGAGTAGAAAAGACTGGAAGAATCAAGAATATGTTATTGTTGTTTTTTTTCCTAAGGCGCAATAAATAGACAGCTAGAGTAGCCAAGTCAGGGGATCTATGATTGATTTATTACATTAGAGTTCATTAAAAACATTCCATTGCAGTTTTAAAACCATCCAGTCATTTAAAAAAATCTCTTCAAATATAGTCTCTGCCATCGTTAGAAGAGATTCTTGACAACTTATCATTTTTAATGGTACTATTATAAACAAGTCTCATAATGGTTCTGTTTAGTGTGGGACTGAGCTGGGAGCCAATGGAAAACAGACTATAAAATTAGTATCTCTCCTAGGACACAGAGCCCTAACGAAGAGACTGAGTGCAAAGTTAATATGAGAAGAATAATTGAAGAACTTTGGTTTTGGAGAATGAAACTGACAGCACACTCATATATGGGTTAGAATGTCACATAGATAATAAACATTTTTTATATGAAAGATAAGGAAGAATGACTGAAGTATGGGACTGTCCTTAAAAGTCCTACATGAAAATCCAGTGATTATGTACAGACCAAATTAGAGAAGGGGATATTGGATTTCAGCTGACTAAAGTAAAAATGCCAATTTTTTATTGTCACAAGCTGATATAGATTCTAAATAGGGTTGAAAAATATCCCAAGAAATCTGGGCAACTCTCCAGCAGTCCCAGTTACAAAGTTTAATTGAATTGAGACCTTCTATATTCTGTCCCTATCTCCAGAAAATTTGCCAAATACAGGTAATATGACATATGTATCATTATGTGAAGTCAGTTTTAAGTGTCTATCAAATATAATTCTTTAAAAAAAGACAAAGCTACTGTCTTTGAAATGCATGTCTTTGGGAAAACATAAGTAAAAGATGATCTGGAGAGGATCTTTCTAAATCCATTTTGTCATTGTTATCATTATTCAATTTAGTTCAATTTAATTTAAAAAATTTATTAAACAGATACTATATGCAAGACCTTAAGATAGGTACTAGCTCTATAAAGATGAAAGTAAAGCTGTCCTAGAAACCAAGAATCAATGTGCATGCCACTCCACAAAATTAAAACTGATCTCAGTATTTTCTTTCTAAAGCCTGTCGTGGTACCATCAACAAGAATATAAAAATTGGGAGATAGGACAGGCTTTGGAAATTTTTTCCCTTTCTGTCAGCTCCATCTACCCATTTCTGTCATTTCCCAAATCCAATTAATCTATTTCACTAAGATATTTTGCATCTATACCTTCCTTTCCACTTACATGGCCACTATCCTTGCCTAAGAATATCCTGTCTCTCCCCTTCACTATTATGACAGTGTCCTCACTGGTCTCCCTGAATCCCAGTCTTATGACTCCAATTCATCCTTCAGACAACACACTACCCATATAGACCTATGATCTCATCCATGTGGATATTTTACTAAGGATACAGATTATAAACTACCCATGCCACCCCATCCTGTATGATTCTGCACTATGTTCTCTCATATATTCTTTACAAAGGATTCCACACCAATGTTCTGGAATCCATTCTTGATTTCTCTTGACATCATAAAGATGTTAATGGAGCACCCTGGGACTAGCCCTTTTTCTTTTTCATTCATATGTATTTACTGATAGCATCTCTTACTAGGCTTCTTCCTAATTCCTTGTTTATAAAATGTTGCAGGCTGTTCCTGCCTGCCATGTGTCTCTCTATTACCATTTGCATGACCCTCATTTTTTTTTCAGTTTTCCAGAGATCATGGTGTTGTATTCAACAATTCAATACTGAATACTCAGTCATTCACCAATTGCCAAAAATAATCTGCCTAAGGCACAAAATCACAGATTTTAAAGTTGGAAGGGACCTAAGCATCTATCTAGTTCAACCCATAAAGAAAAGTATTCCCTACTATAATGTACTAGAAAAGTACTTTACAGCCTCTCTCTCTCTCTCTCTCTCTCTCTCTCTCTCTATATATATATATATATATATATATATATATATATATATATATAGATATAGATATAGATATAGATATAGATATAGATATAGATATAGATATAGATATAGATATAGATATAGATATAGATATAGATATAGATATAGATATAGATATATGCCCAAGAGAAGAGAAGCCACAACTTTCCATGACACTTTGGGATAGCTCAACATGTTGTTAATAATTCTTGATATCAAATTTCAGTTTTTCTCTTTGCCACTCATATCCATTATTCCTGATTCTGCTTCTAGAACCAAACAAAATTAGTCTAATCCTTTCTCTAAATGACAGCTGAATCTTATCTTCTTCAAGAATAAAATCACTAGTTTTCCTCCTTTTATGACATGGATTCACTATCTGGATTATTCTTCTCTGTAAATTCTTTGGGTTATCAATGCTGCCACCAGAATTAAACACAATATTCCAATAAGGTCTTCTAAAGGGCAATGTGCAGTGAGAAAATCACCTCCTTATTCCAGGAAGCTGTATCTCTCTTATTATATACAATGAAAGGTTTCATTAACTTTTTTGATTTCACATTACTAACTTCTATTGAATTTTTGGTCCATTGAAATATCCAGATATTCTTCAGAAAAAATTGTCTATTCATGATTTTTTCATCTTATACTTGCAGCATTTATTTTTTGTACCTATGGTTAAGATTTTACATTTATTCCTACTGAATTTCATCTTATTAGATTCAGTCCATTTCTTTAGCCTACTGATAACTTTTTGGATACTGATTCAGTCCTTCATTGTGCTAGATATCCATGAAGATTTATATCAAGTTAAAATTTAACAAGCATGCCATCTATGTCTTTATGAGGGCTAAGTCTAGACAGCTAGAATACTATACTGGACACTTCCTACCATGTTGACATTAACAATTAGTCATTAAGTCCAGTAATCCAACCAGGTCCAAATTCACCTAATTGGATTATTGTTTAACTGACTCCTGGGCCACTGTCCTTTTACATAAGAGTAACATGAAATACTTTATCAAAAATTTTGCTAGAAACTGATTAAACTATTTCAATAGACATCCTCTCATCTGCAAGTTAAGCAATCCTTTCAAAAAAAAAGGAATAATATAATCCTGGGATGACCTTTTCTTGATGAAGTCTTGTAATCTTTGTCATCACCACTTCCCTTTCCAAATGTTCACTAGCTATCTCTAAAGATCAGTCTAGAATTTTCCCAGCTAACAATCTATCAATGTCAAGTTCACTGTCAATGTTCAAGTTTGAAGACTCATCGCTCTCTCTCTCTCTCTCTCTCTCTCTCTCTCTCTCTCTCTCTCCCTCTCTCTTTCAAAATCAGGACAAGTTTCTCTTTTCTCCAGTCTTGTGGTTCTTGTATTTTCCATGATCAAATATTACTGACAGTAATTCATTAAATACATGTAAGTTCTTTCTATACCCAAGGTGGGGCCAGTCACTGATTTGAATTCATCAAGGGCAATAAGGCATTATTATCTCCATACTTCTTTTGGATATTAACTCCCCCTTAGCCTTTTTTTCTCTTGTCATCTTTAGTGCAAAGATTATTCTTCTCAGCAGAGAAAATGGGAACAAGATAAGAGTCAGAACAGCTCTGCTTTCTCTTTGTTGTCAATTACCACCTCATTTACCCTCAAGCAAAGATCTTATATCTTCTCTGATTCCTTCCCCCCCCAATAGAGCTAAAACAAACAAACAGATGGACAAACAAATAAATTCATGCATAACATCTTTTTTTTATTTTACTTAGCTTCCCTAGCCAGTCTTAGTTCATTCAGAGATTTAGCTCTCATTCCAATTCCTGTTAACTGCACCATAGGATACTCTCATATTCATCTATCTTCATTCAGTTTTGTTTTTATATTCTGTATATTTCTTTTTAAAATCTAAACTAGGGGGCAGCTAGGTGGAGCAGTGGATAGGACAGTGGCCCTGGAGTCAGGAAGACCTGAGTTTAAATCTGACCTCAGACATTTCATATGTGTGACCTTGGGCAAAACACTTAACCTCATTGCTTTGCAAAAACCAATAAAATAAAATAAAATAAAATCTAATCTAAACTAGTTGATGATTTTCTTATACGCTTTCTCTTGGACCAGTGTAGATGCTTAGAAAATTCTTTGTTCCTCCTTCTTAGTCCTATTTCCCTTTGTTTCATTAAAAAATTCATTCTTGAGCATCTCCCATTCATTCTAGATTGACTTTCTCTATGGACATGCTATCTAGCATACCATTGAACCTCTAAAATTTACCAAAATCTAGAGAACATGTTAGACTGTGCCAAGGTTTAATCTCCCCATCAAAAACTCTAAGAGATAATAGTCATTTCCTTCTACTGCATCTCCACAGTTGCTATCATTTCTCTCCCAGCAATCATTCCCTCCTGATTGTAGGACTCTCATATCCAGAATGAAAGTTACCCTACCCTAGGTTTCTCTATCTTGTTATATTGGGGCAGCTAGGTAACACAGTGGATAGAGCATGGCCTTGGAATCAGGAGAATAGGAGTTTGAATCCAGCCTCAGACACTTGCCACTTCCTAGCTGTATGACCTTGGGTAAATCACTTAACCCTGATTGCCTCACATCCAGAGTTATCTCCAGTTGTCCTGATCCTTGTCTGGCCATTGGACCTAGATGGCTCTGGAGGAGAAAGTGAGGTTGTTGGTGTAACACAGCACCCCCTCATTCAAATCCAAGTTATATGCTTTTCATGGTATCACCTTCCTGATGTCATGGTTTTCTTGGAGAACAAGGGACAAACATCTTCATCATCATCATCATCATCATTATCATCATGATTGTCTTGTTGTCACTGATCTAACCACTTCATTCTTCTATTCAAAAATATCTCTGACTCTTCATGTTTTATAGAAAGAATAATCAACAATGACTGAGGGATGTATACAATGTAATACATTCAACCTGACATTCTAGGCTCACCACAATTTGACCCTAATTTCCCTTTCCAGATTTATTTCTCATTAATCCTTTGAATCAGTGGTGTCAGACTCAAAGGTCATTAAACCATATGTAAAGATCCCAGGTAATCTCATGTTGACTTAGGAAACTACATATCAACATTAGATGTATTCTAAGGTATATTTATTTCTTTTTAAACATATTTTCCAATTATATTTTAATCTGTTACCTTCCAAAATGTTATCACAGAGTACATTTTTGACTGGCATTTAATCAATTGTATATTCCAACTAAATTAGACTTTTAGTCTTACTGATTATATAAGTGAATTCTTTGAGAGCAGGGACCGTCTTGTTTTTCCACATTATCTCTAATACTTAGCATAGTGCTATGCATATACTAAGCATTTAATAAATGTTCTTTTCTTGCTTAGACTCATTCATTCATTCTCAGCTTTCCTACTAACTATAAGACTTTGAGCAAATCTTTTCCTATCTCTGGGTCTGATTCTTCAGTTTGTAAAATGAAGCAGTTGGAGTGAATGATCTCAAGATCCCTGTAAGCTCTCATATGCAAGGATTTGAATTATATTACAAAAAAAATAACATTCCTGTTTACCACCCATCTCTGAATCATGAAATTGTCCTTTGTCTGTTCTGTTAACAGTAGAATTTTCAGCACTGTGGAATCTGAGGATAAGGAGAGATATGAGGGTAGGGGAGTACTTTTGAGCTCTGGTACCTCTCAGGTTCCATCAGGTAAGTGATCACCTATACCACCTTCCCTTTCCTCCCCTTCCACCCCCAAAGTTGTCTAGAAGAACATTTAAGAATGGTGCTGTTTGTAGTAACAAGAGGGCATGAATCAGCTCTAAGGGATTCAAAGGCAATTGAAATACAATCCCACAAAAGGGATAAATTACAAAACTATCAAGGCTTCCACTCACAGAGAAGATCATTGGTTTTCCCTTTCTTTTTTCTTTTTTTGTGTTGAAGATGAATTTTGTGAACATTTCTTATAAAGATATTTGAAAACTTCCCATATAGCAAATTGTTGTGAAACTCAATGTGTCAGATACTTTGTAGCCTGATAGTACATAAAGTAAGGGAGGGAGGTCCTTGATAGTGTGTGGATACATCCTCCATCTATAGGTATTTACACACACATTCTGCATATAGAATGACCTTCAGCCACCTCCGTCCTTCACCAGTAATGGTAACATTTACTGTAGATTTTTATTACAAAAGCCTCAAAATGAAATTCTAATCAATAACAGTTTGTGAATTGGTTGGGGGGAAGAAAGGGAAAAGAATCGACTACATTCATAGGTAAAAGATGTTATTATCTCAGTTCAGTAACTATGAAAGAGAAATAGATGAAAAAATCTGGGTTTTATATTAAAAACCAGCACAGCTGTACAGTTACATAATAAAGTATTTCTCGTATCCATGGCGATGGGGAGTAATTGATGCGCCATGAGTTATTTTTATAAACCCAAACAAAAAAATTCAATCAGAAATGTCTTTCCCAGTTTGGGGGGCATTGTATATTTTGTATCTGTACATAATGCACACACTTAGAGTGTGAATGCTTTCATTATTGATCAGCCATGTTGAATAGGACATGCTGTTTTCCCTGAATATTCAAGATTAGATTCCCTGGGTCTAGCTATTCCTCTTTCTTGAAAGACTTCTGAATAAAATGTGCCTGGTTTTATCAGTCAGGTAGTGCCAACTTGAAGAAGAAAAAAAAAATTAAGATTCTGCCATATTTTAAGGGATGGGCTACTAGCTAATGAAATCTAGATATTTTACCACTTTGTTATATCTGCCTCCCCCACAGCACAACACCCACATCTAGAGCACCAAATATGGCAACACTGAGCTGTGTTGCTTGTCCTTTATTCTTGAAAAGGATCATGACAGCAAGAAGGTGATGCCATGACAAGCATGTGTATTAGATTTCCAGTCATCTAGGTCAGTGGTCAGATATGGATCAGGATGACTGGAGAAGGTCCTGGATGTAGTAGGAGACCTTGGTCTTTTTAAAGCTATGGTCTTTAATTGCTCTCAGTTTGTCTGAGGCAATATCCTTTCATTTATTAGACTATGTCAAAAAGGATACTACTGAGTTCAGAAAAGTAAGAAAATGGGGAATAAACTGGGGAGGGATGGTTTGGGTGGGTTGCAAAATAATATGATAAAATCTGAATTGAGAGACATTATATCCAGGGTCAAGGAGATCACAGATAGAGGATCATAGACTTAGAGTTAGGAGGGACCTTATGTCCATCTAGTCATTTAAAAAGCAAAGATATGGTAAATGAGTTGTCCAAACTCGCATAAGCGGCAACTGACAGAGGAAATATGATTCCTAGGTGGTCCCAATTCCTTTGATTATTGTACCAAGATTCTCTTCCACACAATCCTGCTGTTAAAATTAGGAATGACATTTGTAAACTAGAGAGCTTCAGGTGAGTGACTAGGAAGCAAAAAGACTTCTTGCTTATGTCTATGAGCATAGATTTGAAACAATAAGAATATTTAACCTAGAGAATTAAATGAATATGTTAGTTATATCAAGTACTTGAAAGATTGTCATATGGAAGATGGATCAGCCTTGTACTATTTTAATATAGAAGGCAGAGCTAAGAGCAATGTCTTAGCTACAGATGACCTGAAACAATTGATCTCTAGTCACTGTACCTCAGTTTCCTGATCTGTAAAATAGATGATAATTGGGGTGGCTAGGTGGCGTAGTGGATAAAGCACCAGCCTTGGAGTCAGGAGTGCCTGGGTTCAAATCTGGTCTCAGACACTTAATAATTACCTAGCTGTGTGGCCTTGGGCAAGCCACTTAACCCCATTTGCCTTGCAAAAAACTAAAAAAAATAGATGATAATGTTCTTAGTTCCTAGGTTCTTAGTTCCAAGGGTTATGACAGAATGATTTTGCAAACATTAAAGCCCCAAAGAAATGTGAATCATAAACATGTGTGTTGAATATATATTTATTATAGATTTAATAACAAATAGATTTAAATTAAACTGAACTGAGTAAAGAGGAAAGTAAAGACAAATGAAGAAGGGGGTGGGGTTATTAATATATCTTGGGAATCAGATCATGCTTTCAAATTAATTTCTGCCCTTTCTAGTACCTACAATCTCCTCCAAATCATTCTAAAACCAATTAAGCAACTATCATGTATGTCAACCTTCAAGTTAAATAATAGCATCACAACATTAAATTTTGTATCTGTTCTTTTTCAATGGATCTGAGTGGCTGTCTACAGCATAGGAGGAGGGAGAGGAAACTAACCCCCAACTACGACAATCCTACTTCAGTCTACAAAATTGTCTAGGGCAACAGGTAAAACTTCCCAACCCAAGCTAATCCCTATACAGGATATAATCCTAAATTCTATCTATTTTTGTATGATATGACCTTTTTTCATCCACAAATCCTTCCTCTGTCCAGATATTACTTTGAATATATACATTTTTCCCCCAGGAGAATGAAATCTCATTGAAGGCAGGGGTTGTTTTTTGTCTTTGTATTTGTAATTCCTGCAAAGGCAACGGGAATGAAGCAGATGCCATCCATATATCTAATTATACAACTGTCTGTCTATTTATTAGTGTATTTGTGTTCATTTCTTTATTTAGTTTTTGTTTGTCTATTTGCTTATTCATACATTTGTTTATTTATTTGAGACCAGGGTTGCATGCATTTTTAAATGAATTGCTTCATCAGACAAGGGTTCATAGAGTCTGGATTATGTTTCTGTTCAGTTATCTGCTGAAGAAATATAAAATCAATATATTCTCCCTATTTATGATTAGATGATCTGGACTGCTGGACTAGATAATCTTTCCAGCTCTGAATCTATGATCTTATCCTTTTGTCAAGACTCAATTTCTCCATCTGAAAAATAAAATCAGGGATATCCTTCCTCTCTTTATTTAATATGTGTCAAGTATTTTTTAAGAAAGATTTTATTTGAGTTTTACAATTTTCCCCATTCTTGCTTCCCTCCCTTAACCCCCACAGAAGGCATTCTGTTAGTCTTTACAGTGTTTCCATGGTATACATTGATCTCAGTTAAATGTGATGAGAGAGAAATCATATCCTTAAGAAAGATAAATAAAGTATGAGATAGAAAAATTACATAAGATAATGGGTTTTTTCCCTAATTTGAAAGTAATAGACTTTGGTCTTTGTTCAAACTCCACAATTCTTTCTCTGGATACAGATGGTATTCTCTGTCACAAATACCCCAAAATTGTCCCTGATTGTTGCACTGATGGAATGAAGAAGTCCATCAAGGTTGATCATCACCCCCATATTGCTGTTAGGGTGTTCAATGTTTTTCTGGTTCTACACATCTCACTCAGCATCAGTTCATGCAAATCCTTCCAGGCTTCCCTGAACTCCCATCCCTCCTGGTGTTCAATAGAACAATAGCTTTCCATGACATACATATACCACAGTTTCCTAAGCCATTCCCCAATTGAAGGAAATTCACTTAATTTCCAATTCTTTGCCACCACAAGCAATGCTGCTATGAATATTTTTGTGCAAGTGATGTTTCCCCTTTTTCATAATTTCTTCAGGGTATAGATCCAGTAGTGGTATTGCTGGATCAAAGGCTATGCACATTTTTGCTGCCCTTTGGGCTTAATTCCAAATGGCTCTCCAGAAAGGTTGGATGAGTTCACAGCTCCACCAACAATGTATTAGTGTCTCAGATTTCCCACATCCCTTCCAAAATTGATCATTGTCCTTTCTGGTCATATTGGTCAGTCTGAGAGGTGTGAGTTGGTATCTTAGAGATGCTTAATTTGCATTTCTCTAATAAGTAATAATTTGGAGCAATTTTTCATATACTATGGAATGCTTTGATTTCCTCAGCTGCAAATTGCCTTTGCATATTCTTTGACCATTTGTCAATTGGGGAATGGCTTTTTTTTTTGAAAATTTGACTCAGTTCTCTGTATATTTTTTAAATGAATCCTTTGTCAGAAATACTAGTTGCAAAAATTGTTTCCCAATTTACTACATTTCTTTTGATCTTGGTTACAGTGGTGTCTATGCAAAAGCTTTTTAATTTAATGTAATCAAAATTATCTAGTTTGTTTTTAATGATGTTCTCCAAATCTTCCTTGGTCATAAACTATTTCCTTTCCATAGATCTGACAAGTAAACTACTCCTTGATCTTCTAGTTTACTTATAATATTTTTTTACATCTAAATCCTGTATTCATTTGGCTCTTATCTTAGTATAGGGTGTGAGGTATTGGTCTAATCTAAGATTCTTCCAGTCGAACTTCCAATTTTCCAAGCAGTTTTTATCAAAGACAGAGTTTTTATCCCAATGGCTAGACTCTTTGGTTTTTTCAAACAGCAGATTACTATAATCATTTACTGCTATTGCACCTAGTCTATTCCACTGATCCACCACTCTGTTTCTTAGCCAATACCAGGCAGTTTTGATGACTGATGATTTATTTTAGATCTAGTAAAGCTAAGCCACCTTCTTTTGCACTTTTTATCATTTAATCCCTGGAAATTATTGACTTTTTATTTCTCCATATAAATTTACTTACAACTTTTTCTAACTCATTAAAGTAATTTTTTGGAATTTTGATTGGAAGGGCGCTAAACAATTAGTTTTGGTAGAATTGTCATTTTTATATTAGCTTGACCTATCCATGAACAGTTGATGTTTCCCCAGTTATTTAAATCTGATTTTATTTGTGTGAGAAGTGTTTTGTAATTGTTTTCAAAAGTTTTTGAGTCTGCCTTGGCAGGTAGAATCCCAGGTATTTTATATTGTCTAAGGTTACTTAGAATAGGATTTATCTTTCTAGCACTTTCTGCTGTATCTTACTAGTCATATATAGAAATGTTCAGAATTTATGAGGGTTTATTTTATATCCTGAAACTTTATTAAAATTGCTAATTGTTTACAGTAGCTTTTTGTATAATTTCTTAGGATTCTCTAGGTATAACATCATTTCATCTGCAAAGAGTGAGAATTTTGTCTCTTCCTTCCCAAGTCTAATTCCTTCAATTTCTTTTTCTTTTCTAATTGTTGAAGCTAACATTTCTAATACAATATTGAATAGTAGTGGTGATACTGGGCATCCTTGTTTCACCCCTGATCTTATTGGGAATGCCTCTAGTCTATCTCCATTGCATATAAAGCTTGTTGATGGTTTCGGATAGATACTGCATATTATTCTGAGGAACAATCCATTTATTCCTACACTCTCTAGTGTTTTTAGTAGTAATGGGTGCTGTATTTTGTCAAAAGTCTTTTCGGCATCTATTGATATGATCATATGATTTCTGATAGGTTTGTTATTGATATAATTAATCATACTAATAGTTTTCCTAATATTGAACCAACCCTCCATTCCTGGGATAAACCTACTTGATCACAATGTACTATCCTAGTGATAACTTGTTGTAATCATTTTGCTAAGAATTTATTTAAGATTTTTGCATTCATATTCATCAGGGAGACAGGTCTATAATTCTCTTTCTGTTTTAACTCTTCTTAGTTTAGGTATCAGCACCATATTGGTGTCATAGAAAGAGTTAGGCAGAGTTCTGTCTTCACCTATATTTCCAAAGAGTTTATATAGAATTGGAACCAATTGTTCCTTAAATGTTTGATAGAATTCACTTGTGAATCCATCTGGCCCTGGAGATTTTTTCCTAGGGAGTTTAGTAATGGATTGTTGAATTTCTTTTTCTGAGATAGCGTTATTTAGGTATTTAATTTCCTCTTCATTTAATCTGGGCAACTTATATTTTTGTAAATATTCATCCATTTCACCTAGATTGTCAAATTTATTGGCAGAGTTCACCAAAATAATTCCAAGTTATTACTTTAATTTCCTCCTCATTGGTGGTGAGTTCACCTTTTTCATTTAAGATACTTAATGAAATTGACCAGAGGATAATCAATTTAATTGTTTTTTTCATAAAACCAGCTCTTGGTTTTATTTATTATTCAATAGTTTTCTTGTTTTCAATTTTATTAATTTCTCCTTTAATTTTTAGAATTTCTAATTTGGTATTTAATGGGGGGGTTAATTTGTTCTTTCTCTAATTTTTTAATTGCATATTTTAGTTCATTGATTTCCTCTTTCTCTAATTTGTTCATGTAAGAATTTAAAGATATAATATATACCCTGACAACTGCCTTTAGTGTATCCCATAGGTTTTGGTATGTTGTTTCATTATTGTCATTATCTAGGATGAAATAATTCTTTCTATAATTTGTTGCTTGATCCACTCTTTCTTTAAAATGAGGTTATTTTGCTTCGAATTAGTTCTGGGTCTATATCTCCCTGGCTCAGTATTGCATATGATTTTTACTGAATTATGATCTGAGAAAGATATATTCACTGTTTCTGTCTTTCAGCAATTGATTATTAGGTTTTTATGCCCTAGTACATGGTCAATTTTGCAGGAAAAAAGTATATTCCTTTCTATCCCCATTCAATTTCCTCCATAGGTCTATCATATCTAGGCTGTTTTCTAACAATCTATTTACCTCCTTAACTTCCTTATTGTTTATTTTATGATTAGATTTATCTAATTCTGAGAGTGGGAGGTTGAGGTCTTCAACTAGTAGAGTTTTGCTGTCTATATCTTCCTGTAGCTCTTTCAATTTCTCCTCTAAGAATTTGGATGCTGTACCTTTGGGTGCATACATATTTAGTATTGAAATTACTTTATTGTCTATGGTATCTTTTAGGAGGATATAGTTTCCTTCCTTATCTCTTGTAAAGCTATCTATTTTTGCAGATGCTTTGTCTGAGATAAGGATTGCTGCCCTTGTTTTTTCCACTTCAACTGAAGCAAAATATATTTTCCTCCAACCTTTTACCTCTACTCTATATGTATCTCTTTGCTTCCAATGAGTTTTTGTAAGCAGCATATTGTAGGATTTTGGTTTTTAATCTACTCTGCTATTCATTTACATTTTAAGGGAGAGTTCATCCCATTCACATTCAAAGTTATAATTACTAACTCTTTATTGCCCTCAATGCTATCTTCCTTCTGTTTGTTTTTTTTCCTTTTCCCCTTTATCCATATTCCCCAGTGTTTTGTTTCTGAATTCCACAACCTTCAGTGTGTATGACCTCTTATATCAACCCCCCTCCCCTTTCTTTCCCCTTTCCCTTTTCCCCTTCTTCCCTTCCTTCTGTTAGTTCCCCTTTTGCTCCCCATCCCCATCCCCCATCCCCTCTTCCCCTTTTAATGCTTGAAAGGTAAGGTAAGTTTCTTAACTTGATTAAATGCGTCTAAGTTAACTTTAAGCCAAGTCTGATGAGATGAAGATTCAGATGGTTCTCATCTCCTCCCTTCTTCCCCTCAATTACAATAGGTCTTTTGTAGATGTAATGAGATTTACCCCCATTCAGTCTCCCTCTAAACTCCCTTCTTCTTACTGCCCCTATTTTTATGGAGAAACTTTTTTTAATTCACTCTGAGTCACAGAAAATTTATGAGTGTCCATCATTTCTGGCTAAGTATATTCTCTCTCTAATAGAGTTACAATCTCAAGAGTTATGAGACTCTCCCAAGTAGGTATATGGCCAGTTTCATGATATTGGATAGCAGGGCTTTTTTCTTTACCTTTTTATTTTTACCTTTTCATGTGTCTCTTGAGCCTCCTGTTTGATGTCCAAATTTTCTATTTAGCTCTGGTCTTTTCATCATGAAATTCTGGAAGTCTCCCATTTCATTAAATGTCTATCTTTTCCCCTAGAAGAGGAGGTTCAGCTTTGCCTGGTAGTTGATTCTTGGCTGCCTTCCAAGCTCCCTTGCTCTTCAGAATATCTCATTTCATACCCTTCCATCCCTTAATGTTGCTGCAGCCAGGTCCTGTGTAATCTTTACTGTGGGTTCTTGGTACTTATTTCTTTCTGGCTGCTTGCAGTATTTTTTCTTTTATCTGATAGTTCTGGAATTTGGTCACAACATTCCTTGGTGTTTCCATTTTAGTATCTCTTTCCTGAGGGAATCAATGTATTCTTTCAATAACTATTTTGGCTTCTGGTTACATGATATCAAGGCAATTTTCCATCACTAAATACTGTAATATTAAGTCCAGGCTTTTTTTCTCTTCAATGTTTTCAGGAAGGCCTATAATTCTCAGTTTCTCCCTTCTTGATCTGTTCTCTATGTCAGTGGTTCTGCTGATGAGGTATTTTACATTTTCTTCTATTTTTTTGATCTTTTGGTTTTGTTTAACACAATTTTCAGTTTTAACACAATTTTCTTGTCTCATGAAGTCATTAGTTTCCACAGATTCCATTCTTTTTTTAGAGATGATTTTTCTTCATTTATCTTTTGCAGCTCCTTTTCAAGTTGGTCAATTCTAATTTTGAAGGAGTTTTTCATTTGCCCAAGTGTATTTTTGAGAGAATCATTTTCTTTTTGCATTTGCCCAATTGAGGATTTGAAAGAATCATTTTCTTTTTGCATTTGCTGAATTGAAGATCTGAGAGAATTTTTCTCATTTTGTATTTGTCAATTATATTTTCCAAGGATTTTTCTCTTGTAATGTGTTAATTTTCTCTTGAGTTTCTTTTCCCAATTTTTCCAATTGATTTTTAAACTCCTTCCTGATTTCTCCAAGGAAAACTTTCTGGGCTAGAGACCAACTCATACTGTCCTCAGCAGTGCTAGATCTCTCTGGGTTAGAATCTGTCCCTTCTAAATATTTCTTCAAGGGTTCCCTTTTCTATGGCCTTTCTTCATCTTTCTAGGATCTTGTGGGGGGGCTGGCTCTCAGAGGTTTGCTTTTGAAGATCCTAGAGGCTTTGTTCTCTTGGCTTAGTAGCTCCAAGGGCCAGCCAGTAGGGGGTGCTGGTTCCTTTCTCTGAAATGTTTGGGGCCCTCAGCATCAGGATCTGTGTTGACCTTGAACATTGGGCTGGGCCCTGGGGTAGGGAGTTAATCTCTTTCCCTTGAGGGAACTCTGTTGATCATGCCTTAGCCTGAGGGGGTGGGGGGTTGTTTGTTGTTTGTTCTGGGCAAAGGGCTCCGCTGAAAGTATGGAGTTCAGGTCCCCTGGCCCAGCTAGTTGTTCTCTGGGTGTGCTCTGAAACTCTGTGCTGGAACTCATCCTCCTGTAGCTCCTCACCCCCTGGCCAAAGACTCCACAGCTAAAGTTGGATCTCGCACCCACCACTCACCAAGGTCTCTATGACTGAGGCTGGCCCTCTGGCTTCCCCCAGCTGCTATTCCTGTGCAAACCCTCTGCTCTCATCTCCTGGTTCACCCATGGTCCCCTGAGACAGACCTTCTTAGTAGGTGTTCATCTCCTAGCTTCTCTTTCTGGGTTTTGTCAATCGAATTTCTGTTAAGAAGTTTCTTTCATGTTGTTTCTGAGGGGAAAGAGGAGCACTTAACATAGTGTCTGTCTTCTGTCCGCCATCTTGAAGAAGAGCTTTCCATGGGAGATACACTGATGCTGTCTTTAAAAAACAGGGTAGAATATTTTTAATGAAATACATGCAAATGTTTTAAAATTGTAACATTCTGCATAAATTCAAGGTATTATTATTATTTTGTCTGAATCGGTGATTTCATCATTACTATGGAATTTCCTTTAAAAGAGGCACATTGGGGCGGCTAGGTGGCTTAGTGGATAAAAGGACCGGCCTTGGAGTCAGGAGTACCTGAGTTCAAATCCAGTCTCAGACACTTAATAATTACCTAGCTGTGTGGCCTTGGGCAAGCCACTTAACCCCATTTGCCTTGCAAAAAACTTAAAAAACAAACAAAAATAAATAAAAGAGGCACATTGGCACCTCTTCTGTAACTCACAGTTTCAGAGTTCTAACTAGAGCACTGAGAGATTGAGTCAGTCAAAAGTCACCAAAACTGTGCTAAACAATGAACATACAAATACAGGTGAAAGTTCCCTCCCCTCAAAGAGCTTACATTCTAATGGAAGAAGATAACACATAAAAGAAAGCTTACAAAAGGTGAATGGGAAGGTCCTGAAGAGGACATAGTAAAGAAAGTTGGACACGGCAGGAGAAAAACTTAATAAATGCCAACATGACTGGCCTGGATGTTCTTAAAATGGAGGTTTTTGAAAGGAACCATCTAATCAGAGGAAAGGAATGCAGGAGTGTAGTGCACTTTCATTGTAAGAGTGCAGGCTTGGCATCAACTTTCAGGATAAGAAGGCTTCTGTAGCATTGTAGAGAGTGTTCAGAGAATCAGGAATAGAACCTAGAGAAGAAAGTGACAACCTTTGAGATTGACACTTTTAAATTTATAAGACATAGGATATTAACCCAAATCTTCTTGATTCCAAAGGTAATCCTTTATCCATTATTCCATATCACCATTATCATTATCATCATCATTACTATTACTATTGTATTTTCATTCTTATATAAATATATACAAAATGATATTAGATGATATAAAAATTACTTGGGGTGCTTATTTTACTATTGCTTCATTTGAGTATTTGGCAGATTAGCATAAAATGATAACTTTCAGTAGTTGAATAACTACTGAATTGGGAGGTAGGCTCATCTTCTGTAGGTTTATTGCAAGCATATTCAGGAATACTCCAAAATCAGATAGGACAATAAGGATAAGGTATATTTTATCCAGTTCCCACATAATTTTAATGTCTTCTGTTTAGTTTCTGTATTTTGAAGTTTTTTCATTCTATCTAGTTGGGAGGTTCTAAGTATTCAGTACAGTGACCTCTACTTAAAATATTCTTTAAAATTTGGAGTCAATGCTATTTGTCAGTCATATTCAATGGCTTTGACCATAATGATGCTCTGGTGACAATAGTTTATTTTATGAATTCTCAAGGATATGTGTGGGTTTATATTTGTAACATGGCGATTTATTATGATAAATTATGAAGAATTGTGCATTTCTGTTCTTTAGTAAGAGTCAAATTTTTGTAGCTAGGTGGTGCAGCAGATAAAGTGCTAGACTTAGAGTTGGGAGGACCTGAGTTCAAGTATGACCTCAAATATTTACATATCTGGGACAACTGATTTAATCCTGTTTGCCTCAATTTCCTTGTTTATAAAATGAGTTGGAGAAATGGCAAACCACTCCAATATCTTTGTAAACAAAACCTCAAATGGGGTCATGAAGAATCAGATAAAACTCAAAATAATTGAAAAATATTTGCAACTTTATAAATATGTTGTATAATTTCTTCTTTCCCTGCAAAAAATTGGCATGAATCTATGTCTCAGTCTCATAAAAGTGATCTCCTAATTTCTGATGGTAGTGGTGTGGCATTATAAGACTATTGTAACTATTAATCTCATTCTCATTTTCTTTACGGAATTTAGATAGAAATTATTCTTGAACAAGTTCCTACTCTGCTATTATTCCTTAATTCAGACTATTGCATAGATATATAAAATAAAAGCTTTTTATGATTGAAGAAAAGCATAAGGACAAGAGCTCATTTTCTGTAAAGTCACCGAAAGTGTCTTGGAAACAATTCCAGTAGCAGAGAGGATAGTGAGAAAGATATATTCCTTATCCTGCTTGCAAATGATTTTATTTCTTCTGCTAGTTCTCTATATTTCCAAGGTTTTTCACTTCATGAAGTTTGGAGGTTAAGTTTTTGGTATGCCATCTATTAAGAAAATATGTTGATTTTTAAAGGACCAATGCTATGTCTGAGTGATTATGGCTTACAGTTCTGGAATAATAGTCTAATTTCAGTATAATTTGTTGCTTTCTTGAGGACATTTTGAGACCTGTAGTATGGGGTTTATCATCTGTTAATTTATGAAAAAAACTTACTTTTGATGCATAATTCTAGCCACTGAATCACTCCACATCTAACTGGTTATTAAATGTGATTCTTATTCTTGTTTCTTAGAAAGTTGGATCAACTTCTTTAAAGCTAACTTGGTCCACCTCCAGGATAACACACCATGTAGCAGAGCATCCAAAGAACATGACTCCATTGCTTCACTCCTCTTCTCTCCATCCCCCAGACTTTAGAAAAATACAAATAGTCAAATTTCCTAACCCAGGGTCTGATATTAATGTTTCAGGGTGCATTAGGTAAGACTAATCTGATTTTATAAGATGTATCATCTCCTGGATCTGTTTTCTAAACCAGAGACATAGCTATTTTCTTTTTAGTTCTCTCTTTTTTCCTACTGAAACCAGTCCTACAGTGAAATAAAAACTTGTTTGATGATCAGAAGAGCTGGCCATCTCTTCATCCTGGTGTTTTTGGTTTGAGCTTTCTTGGTGTGTGGCCCCTTAGCATTTGTTTATCTGGGCAAACAGGGAAGAGGGGATCTTGAAAAAAAGGCAGGCTCTGGACTCAAATAGAATAAAAGTAAAACTAGTAGCTATCCAGATGTGAAATAGCACAGCTGGAAAGGGGAGATCACTTAGATTTAGAGCCTTGGAATTCAGGTACAGGCTAAAACCTAAAAGGTTTATTTTTTCTACCAATTGTCAAAAAACTCAAAGCCTAACACTATATTACATCACATCTTCCTCTTTGAACCCAGTATTACAGGAACAGCACAATAATGAAGACTCTCAGTCTAACACAGGGGAAGCTTATTGGTCTTGGGCACCTGCCTGTTTGGTTTCAACAGTGACTTAAGGACAAGATCATAGGGTAAATACTGAACTCCACTTCACCCTGACACAGACCCAGGGTCCAACATTGTCAGCAGCCCCTCTCCTACAAACAGCCCAGCAGATGGGCTGGAGGAAGGTCACTTTTGGTAACACCATGGTAACAGCAGACAAAGCTCACCATGTGGAGAGAAGGAGCAGATGGGATAGAGTAGCTAGGCAGCCCCTGACAGAGGACCAGCTGAGGAGGTCTTTGGTGTGGATAGGGAGTTCCCATGGTCAAAGCCAGGGAAAAAGAAAGTTCTACTCCAGACTCCACAGCTGCCCCATTATGACTTTTTTGAAAGCTAAGGCAAAGACATATTTGGAAAAGGAACTTACTGAGGCACAAGGATTAATAGTGGGTGGGGGGGTGTTCTGAGAATAAAGAGAAAGTTCCAGAACTAAGTGCTCTGGAACTGGTTTACAGGAAACCCTTTGACAGCAGTGTCAGATTGAAGACAAACAGACCTAGACCAGAGAGGTCACAAAAGATAAACTTTGAACTGACATGCTTACCACAGGTACTTGGAACCACACCCCTCCAAGCCATATCTTTTCCTGCACAAACCAGAATAGGAAGCTCTGCCTTATTTGGTAGTGCCTAACTCCATCTTACTGTTACCTCATTCCATCAGGAATACGATAAACTAGAATAAACATAAGAAGTTACTCCTCACTGGAGGTCTTCAATCAGAGGCTGGATAGCTGCTAAATAAGGATGCTAAAGAAGCTCAGAGTGAACCAGATGCTTTCTGGGGTCCTTTCCAACTCTGTGAATTCAACATATATTTGTTAAGTTTCTGATAAATGCCAGACATTCTATTAACATTCTATTAGGCCCTGGAAATAGGTGGGGGAAATGAAATAATCTATGCCCTCAAGAAGACTATAGTCTTATGGGGGAAAACTATATGAATCTCTCTCTCTCTCTCTCTCTCTCTCGATATATGTATGTGTGCAAGTGTGAGTGTATGTAAAAGCATATTTATATATGGTTCCAGTCTCACCTCATCATTTGCCCCTTACACAGGCTTTTCAAAATTCCTTAAGTAATTATGCAGTAATTTCTATTCCTTACCTGCAAAAATTACTTTAGGTGTATATATATTTTGTATTTATTTACCTCAAGAGATGGAGAGACAGAAAAGGAGGAAGACTGGAGGAGAAGAGTAGTTTATTTATCTATATAGATAGATTTCTTTAGCTAGCTAGCTAGATAAATAGATTTACTGATCTATATCTCTCTATAGATATGTATAGGAGGTTATATATCTACTATAAATAAATCTTTCTATATGATAGACTATAAATACATAGCTATATCTATATTGAGCCCATATATGCAGATAAGTAAAAACAAAGTATATAGACAAGATAATTTTTGTGGTTTAGGGATGAAATAACTGCTTAACCACTGACAATCTGGAAAGACCTTATGGAGGAAGCAAAGGGCAACTGAAATTAACGACTCTACTATTGTTAAATTTTCAATGTTGGCACCTCAGAAACTGCTAAAAATGAGGATTAGATTTATTGTTTTGTTGATTGTCTAGATTCAAGAAAGTGATTAAGAAAATGTTAACAAAGCAAATTAAACATAAAGGAGCGACTTGCATTTTCAAAGATTTGTCTATTAAACATTTATTAATACATTCCTGGTGGAAGGTGACACTGGAACACAACCTTAAAGTGAACTTCAGATTTCAAGGGACAGAGGAGAGGTGTAAACAATCCTCCTGGCACGTCCTATAAATGATAAGGTACTCATATGGCACATTAAACTTGGTAATGTCCTGAGGTCCTGAAGTGTTTCTGAATTCTCAAAGAAAGATACAAGTTGCTGCAACTTGAAAATGAACTTTGATAAGTTCTCCAGAGGAGGGCAATCAGAGTAGCTGACCTTACCACGTGTCCCATGAGTCTTACTGTAAGTGATAGGGGACATTTAGTTTGGATAAGAAAAAATTTATGGGAAACATGATCAAATAATCAGTAAACATTTATTAAGCACCTAATTACTAGAAAGGTTATCATATGGGAAAGGCATTAAACTTGTCCTCTTTGGAGAATTTGGCAATGGGTAGTAGCTGGAAAGAGACAAATTCAAACTTGATTTCAGCGAAAATCTCCTAAAAATTGAAAGTGACCAAAAGTGGAATGAACTGTCTAGCAAGATGGTGAGTAAGTCTCCATCACTGAGGTTCTTTAAGCAAAGGCTGAATGACTATTTGTAACATGTAATAGTGAGGAATCCTTTCAAATATGGATCGGACTAGATGCTACTGAGGGCCCTTTGAACCCTGCAAATTGGTAAATCTAGGAGAAAATTATGTTCAGCTTAGTTTCAGAGGTAGACTTTTGCTACTACAATCTAATTCTTTTGAAAGTATAAATGATAATACTATTGATCAGAATATTCTGTGCACTGATCATTGGTCCCTAATGCAAAAACTTTTGATCTAGGACTCCTGCTTCAGAATGTGGCACATCATCCAAAAGCCAAACCTTTCCCCCCCACATCCAGCAATGATATAAAAAGAATATCAAAATGAATGACAAAAAAAAAATCCAAAGAAAAAATCCAAAGTAAGCCACTTTATTCAACTCGGAATTTTATGAAAATATAGTCAGAAGGTACAACCATAGGGAGAGAAGCCAGGAAGAGCACAAATATAGATTTAGAAAATCCTCAGAAGAGTCATAAAAAGAAAAGTTAAAGATAGCACCCTAACCAAAGAAGCCCTAGAGATCACCAAGACTACATGGAATCTTGATAAGGGAAATCTTAGTGGAGCAAGACAAAAGCAGTAATGCCCTTTCCAGAAAAGTCCTAAGAGAGAATAGAACACTACCCAAACACTAGTGTTTGGAGAAGTCCCAAAGAGCACAGAAAATCACCCAACCTCCTAACTGAAGAACTCCTAGGAAAAACAGAAGGCAATATTCTGATAGAGAAAACTACAGGGAGAAGAGACCACCCAGAGCACATATCAAAGAAGTCCTAAGGCAGATGGCGATTACCCCCTTACTCTTATTAAAGCAATTTCAAAGAGTAGAGAGATCACCCAGAGCACTAATCAAGGATTCTCCAAGGGTCAGAGAGACTGTCCAAAAATCTCTCAGTACCTTGATCAAAGGAATCCTGGAGTTGGAAGAAAGAAGGACAGACTCCATCCAATTACCTGATCAAGAGATCCTCAAGGTGACATAATTTCATCCAACTGCCTGGACAAAGACAGCTAACTACAGGTCCCTGACTAGGAACTCCAGCCTGCTGGTGATCTACGAATAGACACCCCCAAGTGAAGTCATCAGAAGATTAAAAAAAGGCTTATCCAAGAGTGTGTAAGGAAGTAAAGAGTAATCTTCACACTAAATCTCAATTCAAGGAATAAGGATGGAAAAATAAGGAAACACAAGAAAATGCCAACAATAAGGAAATTTTATGTAGCTAGGAACACACGACACAAATCCAGAGGAAGAAAATAAATCTACATTCTTTATGGGCAAAACCTCAGAGAAAAACACAGGTTTTAAGACACTCTATTGAAAATCCTCATTAAAAAAAGAGTGCTAGAAGAAAGAATTAGAAAGAAAATAATCAAGTTAATATATAGGAGGTTCAAAACTTCAAGTAACAAGACTCCTTGAAAATTGGATCACATCATAGAGAGATCAATGAGAAAACATATTGAAAAAAAATAGTAGGAAATATATGATACCTCATATCATTTCCCCTAGTCACATTCTACCTTGCCTAATGTTTATCTGTGGATATAAAATCACTCCTAGATTAATGACTATAGGCAGGGAATGTCATAATAGTGTCATATATTTTTATCTAGAACAGACTTCAGAGGTCATTGAATCTAATCACCTAACTAAACTGAGATCTACAATGGTTAGGTCTAGAGTCAAAGAAATAGAAGTGGGATTTGAACCCAGGTCATTTTTGAATATATGTCATTTTTCATCTTCAACATGTAACATAATGTCTCATACATTAGTAGGTGCTTCATAAACGTTTGTTAAGTTGAAATGGGTGCTGAATCAATTTAGTATTTTTGTCTCAGAATTCTAGATTGACTTATATTCCATTTGTATTGGAAAATTGCTTTGGATTTCCTCAAATGAAAGGCATGTTATACATACTAAGTATTTCAATCACTACCTAACCAAGATAAACACTGCGGGTTCCCTAAAGGTTTATTTCCAAAGATTGATGTTCTCCAGATTGGTAATAATGCAATTGAAACATACTATCTGTTCTAAGTGCCCTTCCCTACTACACCTCCAAGAACCACACTCTATTAGAAACATTCTTGGGTTTTTTTTAAACCATTAAGCATTTGTGGCTAGACACAACTAGACTTTCAAGATATTTAAAGACCATTAGCAAAATAAAACTCCCTCTCTGACTGAAGCTCCTTTTGATGGAGCAAGATAAAATTCTTACATTTGCTACCCGATTTTGATTATTTATGAGCAAATTGAAACGCACAGGGGGAAAGGGAGTGACAAATAGAAATGAAAGATACTAACAATGTTGATGAAACATACTCTTGCATTATGTACAACATGTTCGGAAAATATTCCCCAGCCCCTTAAGTATAAACTTGTAAAATTTCTCTCACTGGCAATGTAGCTCATGCCACAGAGAGAACAGAAAAAATACTTAATTTCTCTGTTTTTTCAATACTGGGTCAAGTCTTTAATGTTTGGATTTGTTTCACAAGCATTTTTATATGGAGAAAGGGAAAAATAAAAAACACAAATAAGGAGAGATTTATTTTAACAAATTTCATTAAAAACAAGTCAGAATGATAATAGCTCATGAAATGTCTCCTTTTCCTTTTTGGAGGGGAAAAGGATTCAATAGTACTTTTTAGTGGGTCAATTTTGACCCTAAATACTAAATAATTTCCATTTTATTTTATATACAACATGCTGGGATAAGTATGTTATGAGCTCTCAAATTCCGGAAGTCTATACTAGCTCCATTCTCTTTATAATGTGCTCTCTACTATTCTAAAGTAATTTATATAAACAAGTCTGACCATGTCACACCCCTACTCAATAAACTTCAGTGGCTCCCTATTTTCTCTAGCATTAACTATAGACTCCTCTATTTGATATTTAAATCACCACCTGATTCCAGCCTACACTTCCAACCTTATTAACAAATAAACAAGTATTTAATAAAAATGTCAGATACTGTGCTAAGGATTAAGCTGATTTATCACAGAGTACTTGCATTCACAAACTTCAATACTGGTCTTCTTCCTGCTCCTTACATGTAATGCTCTATCTCTTATCTCCATGCCTTTTCTTTTTTTTTTTTTTTAAGTTTTTGCAAGGCAATGGGGTTAAGTGGCTTGCCTAAGGCCACACAGCTAGGTAATTAAGTGTCTGAGGTCAGATTTGAACTCAGGTACTCCCAAATCCAGGGCTGGTGCTCTATCCAATGCACAACCTAGCTGCCCTTCTCTATGCCTTTTCAATTGTTCTTTGCCAAGAATGGAGTGTAATTATGAATTCACTCCTCATCTCCATCCCCCAGAATTCTTAGTTTGCTTCAAGGCTCAATTCAATGCTGCCTTCTAGACGTTCCCAATCTCTTTAGCTGCTTGTTCCTTCCTCTCTCCCCTTTAACCCAATTATCTTTCATATATTTTCAAATACTTTGGATATACCAGTTGTCTCTTGCTACTATTTTGTAAGTTTCTTGAAGGCAAGGATTGTTTCATTCTTATGAAAAGACAGGAGGCAGCCTGTACCAGGCAAGTCAGACCACCATGACTACCCTTATCACCATTTCCTTTCAGCTCTTGAAGGACTTGACAAGCCAGGACTCCAAGAACCTTGGGAATAGGAATATCCTTCAAAGCACCAAACTTGCTTCCAGCACAGTCTCTGTAGCCATCATTGAGGGGAGAAATCATGGTGGAGAGAGAACCCACCTTCTTCATCACTACCAGTAACAACTGTTGACCACCTGCCACCAGCAGAAGGTTGATTGTGGCAGCAATCCCCAGGTCACAAACCTTACTTCCCACCCACCCCTCACAACTATACTCTTGGGAAGTAATTCCTAGAGAGCAACCATCCCCAGAATCTGTAAATCAATTGCCACTCACAGGATGGATAGGATAGCCAAAATAAGCAGCAAGGCACCTGTTGGAGAGAGAAGAGCATGAGCCAAGCAGGTCAGTCTATCTCCCTCAGACCCTAATGGAGACAGCTTAAGTCTCCTAACCCTAGATCTATACTTACAGTCCAATTCCTTTAGTCTTTGTCTTGCGAAGCAATACCTGACAGCTTTCCCTTAGGTGCTACAGCTACATCTACTGAAGACCTACAAAAGAAAAGTTATTTTCACCAAAGTCTTGCAGCAACTGATTGGATTAAAGATCAGAAAGGTATGACTATCTGCACCTTTCTACCAGACTTGTAGGTAAAACCTGCCATATCTATTGTCTCTTCCATTAGAATGAGTTCATAAATAGCAAGAAATGTCTTCTTTTTGCTTTTGTATTCCCAGAGTTTTAAAAATAAAAGGGGGGTGGCTAGGTGGTGCAGTGGATAGAGCACCAGCCCAGTAGTCAGGAGGACCTGGGTTCAAATCAGGCCTCAGACACTTAATAATTACCTAGCGTTGTGGCCTTGGGCGAGCCAATTAACCCCATTTGCCTTGCAAAAATCTAAAAAAAAAAAAAGGCACTTAATAAAGACTTTACTTATTCATTTATTATTATTTTTTTATTTATTTAAGGCAATGGGGTTCAGTGACATGCCCAAGGTCACACAGCTAGGTAATTATTAAGTGTCTTAGGCTGGTTTTGAACTCAGGTCCTCCTGACTCCAGGGCCGGTGCTCTATCCACTGCCACCTAGATGCCCCTATTCATTTATTCTTGTTTTTGTATTTTTAGTGCCTGGCATTTATCAGATGCTTAATAAAAATTATTTTCTGATCGATTGATGGAATTTCAGAATCCTCCAGCTGAAAAGGAGATTTAAATGACCACAAAGTCAAGTTTTCTGCCTTTAGGCAATTGAATGCTTCAAGCCAGAGGTAACCAGCTTGCATTCTTAGAAATGGAAAGGGATTCTTAAAATTTTAAGGGCAGTCAATGTAGCTTGGTGAAAAGAGCAACAGAAATGAGCATTTAAAAGCTTGTTCAAAAATTATTACTTTTTTGTGGATTATATGATGGCTTACTTTGAGAGCCCAAGAGATTGAACCAAAAATAATTTAATTGAAACAATAACTTCAGCAAAGTTTCAGGATATAAAATAAATCCACATAAATCATCAACATTTCTGTATCTTACCAACAAAACCCAGTGGGAAGAGATAGAGAATTCCCTTTTAAAATAACTACAGAATGTATAAAATACCTGGGAGATTAGCTGCCAAGATGCACACAGAGGACTTACATGAATAGAACTACAAAACAGTATTTATTAAAAATACAGACCTAAAATAATTGGAGAAATAATCACTGTTTATAGATTCACTAAGCCAATATAATAAAAATTACAATCATATGTAAATTATTTTATTCAGGGTCATAACAAACTACAGAAAGATTATTTTGCAGTGCAAAAAATAGTAATAATAACAACAATGACATTCATCTGGAGAAGCAATAGGTCAAGAATCTTGAGGAAAATGATTTAAAATCAGTGAGAGAGGAATCAAAGTACCAGATCACAAACTAAACTACAAAGTAGCACTTATCAGAATTGATTTGGTACTAGGTAAAAAGTAGATAAGATAGATAAATGGAAAAGAGTAAATATTCAACATACAGAAGCAAATGAACTAAGAGTCTACAACCAACCAACCATATTTCAGATCTATGAATAGGGAAAAAAATCCGTTCAAACAAGAGATAGGGATTATTGCCAATTATTAAAGATTTAGAGATTAAGACAGAAAATTTAAGGTCCACTGAAAATGCAAAGAAATTCACAGCTCTCTGGGATGTTAAAACTGCTCAGGATTTTATTATGGCAAAATATTGCTACAAAGTACACAGACTGAAGTTAGTAAGAAAAGCAGTAGGACAGGCCAGGTTAAATCAGAGAGAGAGACAGAGACCAAGAGAGAGAGAAAAGGGCAGGCAGCCATGAGGCTAGGCTTAACTAGGCCACATAGTGAGGCCCATAGTGCTCTATGGGGATCAAGTAAGATCATGAGAAAGCCCCATCCTTCTGGATGGAAGACAAAAGAAGGAAAAGAGCTCGAAGGGGAGATGCTTCCTGTTAAATACCCTTCTATGGTAGATTGGACAGAGGGTGGCACTTGGGGAGTGGTCTTAGACCTTGAACCATGTATCTTCCAATGGCAAGCTATATACTGGTCCTTCCTGTCCCAAGATGCTCGACCCCCCCCCCCCCCCAAGTTCAACACGTCATTTCCTGTCACGACAGTGTCCAGGCCAAAGGGAAAAGTGGGTACAAGATAGTCAGGACACAATCAATGGGGGTGGGGTCAGTTTACATCTCAAAAGTGGGGAACTTCCACCCATTCAACAAGACCCACAAGCATTTAAGACTACAGATTTTTGTTTCCACCACATTCATAATTCTCTACATCATCTGCCTGCATCATTTCCCCTCTCAGAATTATTCCGGACCCCGATTATTTTGGGCCTTTCAGAGTACATTTGGAGATGAATATATTGCAGCAAGAACTTCATTGAGGCAGGATCCAGAGAATGATTGACTGCCACAGCTAGCTGGCATCCTGCAGTGGCTGGTCTTGGGCATGTATAGCTGATAACCTAGAGAAATGAAACTCAGGGGAGCAAGCAAAAACCAGAGAAAGATATCTTAACAGAAAAAACTATTTAACAGAAGTCCAATAATTAGGGAAAAAACAGAAGTGCTATTATAAAACAAGAATTATACCTTATAATCCTAAACTAGTATCAGAATACCTTTACAAGAACATGGATTGCAATATAATATAGATTCATTAATGGATGGTACATTAAGTTATAACCAAAAGTTCAAGAATAGTGTAAACAAAATGTACTGAATAAGCATTTTAAAACTGCACACATCCAAAAAGTAATTTGCAATGAAATTTTCTATTTTAGCTTTGGCCATGTTTAGAATGAACAGAAAAATTCTATTTTAAGAATGGATCTTTCAGGGGCGGCTAGGTGGCGAAGTGGAGAAAGCACCGGCCCTGGAGTCAGGAGTACCTGGGTTCAAATCTGATCTCAAACACTTAATAATTACCTAGCTGTGTGGCCTTGAGCAAAACCACTTAACCCCATTTGCCTTGCAAAAACCTAAAAAACAAAACAAAACAAAACAAATGGATCTTTCCTTTAAAGCAGTTTAAAAAAATAGATCAAAAAGGCATTATCCAAGTATGAAGATAGAGTTCCAATGGCTCACTCTCAAACTTAATTATGCTGAACCTGGCATGAGTATAGTAATTTGTTATAAAGAATACACAGGGACACGAAGACATATTCCCTATGAATTAGATGTCCTTTACAGGTAGAGGTTCCAAACCATCCTTTCCCAAAAGAGCAAGGTCCCAGGTCT
Organism: Macrotis lagotis; assembly: GCF_037893015.1. Lineage (NCBI taxonomy): Eukaryota > Metazoa > Chordata > Mammalia > Peramelemorphia > Peramelidae > Macrotis > Macrotis lagotis. Next base: position 304,332,852 of record NC_133658.1, on the reverse strand, counting down.
GCCAGTTTAGTGCTTCTTCAAGAAAAAATCCTATCTCACCTGAGGCTGAGATTGTTTTCTCAAAGATCACTCACTTCATCTGCAGCATTTAAGATCAAATCCCATAGGGCTAATGGCTTCATTGGCATATTGTTGTCTATTTTAACATACCTGATGTCAGACAGATCAATTATTGATATATTGTAATATAGCAATTTCCTATAACCAGAGTTTCAGGTGGCTTGAGCACTAAAGGGAATTAGAATGTTCGAGGCTGTGATTAGAATAAGGTGTCAGCAAAGAGATCCAGAGAAAAATAATTCAATTGTTGTTCTTGTACCTAAGGACAGTGCTGTAAATGAAATAAACTAAATAGATTTTGAGATGTAAAAATGCAATAATCTTAATTCACATTTAGAACATTTTTATAAAAGCAAGTTTTTTCAATGAACCCATTTAGTTATTATGTTTAAAATTACTAAACATCTCCTTTGACTAGGAGATTGCCCATCATCTCCATACTTTTCACATAGTATTAGCTAGAGATTGCCACAGAAAAATCTCAAATTATCATTATTATTTTATCTTCCTCATATTATATAGGTGTTTTTCTCTCAAAGTAAACAACAGTTTAGTGCCAGTTTATATATAGCTAGAAACTTCTATACATAAACTTGTTTAATTACTAGCCATCTTCAAAAGACAAATTATTACTTTCAGAATTCTTTAAAATAATTAGAACATCTTAGAAAATCATTAGAACACCTTAAATTTCCAACATGTGTTAATGATTCCAATACAATAAAACAACTGTAAGAACAACCAAGTATTCAAATCAATTAACACATGAGTTATTAATTATTTTACAAAATAATATTTCTATTATTATACATGAACCCACAGATCTATCCCAGAAGGTGTCATAATTTTTTTGCTATTTCCCTTATTCCCCCTTCAAAGCAATTACATATTACTTTCAGGTTTGTTTGGGGTTTTTTTTTTAGGTTTTTGCAAGGCAAACGGGGTTAAGTGGCTTGCCCAGGGTCACACAGCTAAGTAATTATTTAAGTGTGGAGGTCGGATTTGAATTCAGGTACTCCTGATGCCAGGGCAGGTGCTCTATCCACTGCACCACCTGGCTGCCCCCTAGAGGAGTTTCTTGAGAGCAGGAAGTCTACATTTTCTAAACCTTAAAGTTTCAATTAACTTAAACTGTATACAGTTGTCAATCAGTATTAGACTAACAAAAACTTAGTTCACAGTTGAGAACATTTCACAAACTTGCAACTTGGGCACTTTCAAATGTACAAATGGTATTAAAATTTCCCAGTAAGGGGGTAGTTTCAGATCCTAACTCCATTATTAATTACTTAATTTTAAATTCACCTATTTAAAAACAATTAAATTCAAATCCCAAACTAAAAGGAGTAACATTTAACGCAGGTAACTATAACTATTTCAGAACTGAATTACACACACACACACACACAGACTCACAGGAGTTTAGACACATAGTCACAAACACAGAGATAACTCTTTCATACAAAGGTTTGAAAGTTATCAAAGTGAGATTTTTGGAGACCCTGGCCAGCACCTAAATCTCAAAATAAAATCTCCAGGCCAGTGGAGAGGTGTGAAAATGTCTGACTGATGTTTAAATACACACACACACACACACACACACACACACACATATATATAACATATATATTTATATTATTAATTTTTGGAATCATACCAATTAAAACCAGTCAAAAATAATTTTTAGAATCAATTATAATTTCTTGAGGAATCTCATATGTACATTAATATTTTGAAATAGCTAATCAATGATAAAAAATTCTTTAATACAGTTGAATGCATTCTTAAGTTACTTTATAAAGTTGAAATCCAGATACTCTATTACAGATATCTTAGTTATTAACACACACTTCATTAAAAGATGAAATCTGAATTTCCTAGTCTCAGAAAGAAAAAGTTGGCTTCTTTTTTTCTTTCTCTTTCTTTTCTTAATTGACCATGAGGCATGTCAGTCAATCTGCCCACTTCCCTTCCCCCCCCTCCAAGGGTGGTGCTTTCTCAGCCAAGCAAATGACTTTAGGGGTTTGGAAGTGCCACGTGTTAAATCTAAGGAAGAAGCCATTCCCCCAAACCAAGAAGAAGGCACAGGGTCCCCTATTTTAAACAATAAGACTAAAAATAAGTTTTGTGGAGATATTACCCATTCTGCAGTGAAGCATGCATTCCAGTTGGAATATAGGTTTGAACTTCTAGTCCTAAAAAGTAAGAATATTTTCTCCTCCCTCCCCCACACCCCCAGAGGATGGGGACTGCTGCAGAAAGAGAGAGAGAGAGAGAGAGAGAGAGAATGAGAGTATAAACCCAAAGATAAGAATTTTGCCCTCCATGAAGCAGATACTACGAACCAAGCCACCAGATCTATAGTCTCTCTAGCTTACTGCACAAAGTTTGACAGCCTCCCTGGGGGGCGGGGGGCAGGGGTGCAAAGACACTAATTGGAATCTTAGCCAGGTAAAACCTTTTTGCAAATCAACCCCTTAGCAGTCCAAGAAAGAGCTGCAGCAAGCCCCCCCTCAAAGAAGGGGTGCCTAGTCACAGAGCCTTTCCCCCCACCATCCCACGGGTGAAAGGAGGGCAAGTAAAGTAAGAAGGTTTTTGGCAAAGTGCAATCTGGTCTGATCCAGAAAATATGAACTAGTTCAGAGTTTTTCTCACCTCATAGATGCCGAGTAGATCCAGAGAGATTGGTTCATAATTTCCAGTGAAGAATCACTGACCTAACCCAGGAACTCAGGTGTTCTGCTAATGCCAACATAGCTAGCTTTTGTCAGTTCTAATTCTTTCCAATGAGATAGCACCCAACCAAGGGGAGAGAGAGGGGGGTGGACTTTGGTACCAAATAAGGTTTCCCGATGTTTTAATTCTAAAGATTAATTCCTGGACAGGAGAAGAGTCTCTCTCAGGTGCTCTCTCTCACAACTGATAAAATAAGGACTTTAACTAAATTTTTGAGACAGAACCCACAGAGGGATCCAGTGAGACAGTTCGACAGCCCAAGATAACCTGGAAAATAGCAGAAAGGCTCGTTTCCATGGGGTTAGAGGGGCTGCCCACCAGAGTGAAGGAACTTCAGCCTCCTGGAGGCAGCCCCAGGGCACTGGGAGCCCCAGCTCATAGCAGCAGGGGCAGTTTCCTGGCCTACACTCGGGGAACACCGGGCACAACTTGGAAGATCAGTGGGGTCTCGGCCAGAGCAAGGTAGTGAAGCCCAGCCCTCAGGGCACTCAGCGAGTAGCAGCAGCCCAGATCCAGGAACCTGAAGCAGGAGCCCCCAAGCAACTCAGCCTTGAGTACTCAGTCTAGGTAGGGGAGTAGAGAGACTTCCGAGGTCTGTCCTCTGTACCTGGAACAGGACTCTGGGGCTCTGACCACATTCAGATCCTCATCGCAGTCTAGGCCCCCCTCCACAGAACAGCAAAACCCCCTCCAACTCAGCCCCATGGCAGAGGGGTGTGCTTGTGGTCATTCACAGACCAGGAGGGAAGATAGAGCCCCACACAATGAGATCCTTGTGGGAGGGGATGTCCCAAAAGCTGAAGAAGGACCCCAAGACCAGGCACAGGCTAGGGAAATTAGTAAACAGAGAAAAAAGAGAAACACCATTGAGAAATACTTTTTCTGTGGTTCCAAGAAGGATCAAAATACTCAGAAGATGAGGAACTCCAAGCTCCTGCATCTAAGGACTCCAAGAAAAAAAGAAATTGGGCTCAGGCTATGACAGAGCTCAAAAAAGATTTTGAAAATCAAATGAGGGAGATAGAAGAAAAATTGGGAAAAGAAATGAGAGAGATACAGGAAAACCATGAAAAAGAAGTCAGCAGTTTAGTCAGGGAGATACAAAAAAAATGCTGAAGAAAATAGCATGTTAAAAACCAGCTTAGGCCAAATGGATAAAACTGTTCAAAAAGTTGTTGAGGAGAAGAATACTTTAAAAAGCAGAATTGGCCAGATGGAAAAAGAGATAGATAAGAAATCTAGCTCTCTGAGGAAAACAAATCCTTCATATCTAGAATGGAGCTGAAGGAAGCTACTGACTTTACAAGAAGTCAGGATACAATACTTCAAAACCAAAAGAATTAAAAATTAGAAGAAAATGTGAAACATTTCACTGAAAAAAACAACTGATCTGGAAAACAGATTCAGGAAAGATAATTTAAAAATTATTGGGATACCTGAAAGTCATGATCAGGAAAAGAGCCTTGACATCATTTTTAAAGAATTCCTACAGGAAAATTACCCATATATCCTAGAAGCAGAGGGCAAAATAGAAATTGAGAGAATCCACCGATCTCCCCCCAGAAAGAGATCCAAAACAAACAAACAAAAAAACAAGCCCCAGGAATATTATAGCTAAGTTTCAGAACTCCCAAGCCAAAGAGAAAATATTACAAGTAGCCTGAAGGACACAATTCAAATATCGTGGAGATGCAGTCAGGATCACACAGGACTTAGCAGCAACTACATTAAAGCTTGTAGGGCTTGGAATATAATATTCTGGAAGGCAAAAGAGCTTAGAATGCAACTGAGAATCAACTACACAGCAAAACCAAAAGTCCTCTTCCAGGTAGAAAGATGGACTTTCAATAAACCAGGGGGATTTCAAATGTTCCTGTTGGAATAGCCAGAGCTGAGCAGAAAGTTTGATCTTCAGGTACAGGCTCAGGTGAAGCATAGAGAGTGGAGGAGAAGGGTAAAATATGAGGGACTTAATGATGATGAGCGACATGTATTCCAGCATAGAAAAATGATACCGATAATACTCATATGAACCTTCTCATTTAATAGAGTATGTAGAAGGAGATTTTATGGATGAAGCACAAGAGAGGGCTGAGTTTGAAGATATAATATATTGTAAAAATGGAGTCAATGGCTAAAAGGGAAATGTAATGGGAGTAAGAGAAAGGAGAGGTAGAATAGGCTAAGATATTTCACATAATAAGATTTTTTTTATTACAAGGAGCTATTGCAATAATATGGAAGGGGGAAGATGAGGGGGCATGTGGGAACCTTCGCTTTCATCAGAGGTGGCTCAGAGAGGAAACAAGCATATATATATATATATATATATATATATATATATATACACATATATATATATATATATTCAATGGGGTATAGACATCTAGAATAAGAAGGAGAGAAGAGGGACAGGGGGATGGGGGGAGATATGAGTGATGGAGGAGAGGCTGGACCATGGGGGGAGAGTGATCAGATATAACACATTTTCTTTTTTTACTTCTTGCAAGGGGCTGGGATTGGATGGCCTGTCTGGGACCACAGGGCCTGGTGGTTGCTGGGCCTTAGGGGTGGTAGGTGGGTTTGGGGCCTCTTGGCCCCTAGTGAAAGGAGAGAGAAATTATAATGTATGGTACTGGGGAAGTGCGAATGGGGGGAGTTGCAATCAGCAATGGCAACAGTGGAAAATTATGGTAGTAGCTTTTGTGATGGACTTATCATAAAGAATGTGATCCACCC